>NW_022605616.1:327895-335282 GCF_008692095.1 Etheostoma spectabile | reverse complement strand
TATATATATATATATATATAAAAGCAAGGTGTGTAAATGATTAAAAAGTTAGAAAAGAAAAAAGTTAAAATGACAAAAACAGACAAGTACCAAGAATCGTAAAAAAGAATCGTGATTGTCATCAGAATTGTTAAAATCAATGCAAAGCCCAACCCTAGTAATATTAGACTGAAATGTATGTACCAGGGTAATAAGAGGCCCAAAACAAAGGGTAATAATAGGAAAACATTTAAAGATATATAGTCCATCTCATCTGACCAATTGGTGTTAATTAACAATTAACATATTATTTGCATCTTACCTTATGATGCACATGTATCTCCCACTAACCTAATTTTATATTAAGCTGAATCCAAATCAGAACAAATTATTTGAAGATGTGCACACTTGACGGAGCCTCGCAGACCCCAGCTGGCCTGAGCCAACAGCAGAAGGAACAACGTTATTTTGGGGAATTTGCATCCATGTGTCAAAAGCTCCATTGTTGCGTATTTGCAGAGGGGCTGTCAAGCAAACGCCACTACAAATAGGACTAGCTAACTGAGTTTTTATTACCCAACAGAGGCACCCGCAGCCCATTCCAGCAAATACCCTACTCCCTTATTCCCCAAGAGTACACTCCTTATCTCTATAACAAAGGAAAAGACAGCACACTGACAAAAACCTTTATTAAATCCTCCACTTTAGACTTTTTCTTTGACAGGAGGGTCAAATAATTTTACTTTTTGTCCTCTAATTCAACCTGAAACGTGCAACATCACTCAACAGGGACTAATCTTTATTACAAGACATTGTCAATTGGTTTAGCGTCTAATCTAGCCAGTAGGGCTGCACAATTAATCACATTTTAATCACAGTCATTATTTTGGCTTCCCACAATCAAATTTGCGTGATTAAGCGATTTTTTTTTACATGCGTTACATGACCCATTTCTTCTGTAAAGCCATGCCTGTGTTTGGATCTCTCCTCTTACTCTTACACAGAAGAAGTTATTGAATGCAACTAACTTCAGGTCGTGGAGTAATAACTTGTGAGATGGAGCCTGCTGGACCTGGGCGAGAGATAGGACCCATGGCCAGAATATCATAGTTCATAAAAATGCAGCTCAGCGACAATGCAGACATTTCACGAGTGTAACTCTGCTGACCCGCCATTTGACCCGTGCTGGACCCATTCATAATGAGTCAGCCGTCACTCTGTGAGTACGCTTCAGTTCCATTGCACTCATCTTCTCTCTCTATCTCGTTTAATCAGTCTGTTATTGTTGTTGAAACAAGTGAAGGAGCCTTCTCAGAGATTTTTTTTTTTTAAAATATATCCTAGGCTCAGATAATTTTAATTTACATGTTTTGCAGCTGTATATTATCAAACAGGTAAAGAAACCCTGTCTTTAAATTTTATTTTAATCCCAATCTGTTTTAATGAAAGAGCTTGTGAAAAGTGGCTGCTGACTTAAACCTGAACATTTAGCCGGAGTTTGGAGGATTTGATGCAAGGGAGTGTGGCAAGCTGGTTTAAGCAAGGCCAAAAGGGAAGAAGGCAAATGAAACAAATACAATTAACTATTGATGATATGATGATATGACCTGATTTTGACCTGAACAATATACATCAAGTGATGGAATTGTTTTTGGATACGTGACTGTTATCATTTATATTTTACTTTATGTAATCATGTGTTTTGTTAAAGAATTATGTGAGTTGGGTTTAATTTGAGCGATAGATAGAAAGAAAAACACAAAGAAAAAGCAGGAGACAGCAAGTGCTTCAGGGGGACAAGAGAGCAGATGATAATGGAACGAGAGAGAGAGAGAGGGGGGGGGGGGGGGGGGGGGAGGGGGGTATAAGGAACATGTTGTAAAGGCCCCTCTTAGTGCAGGAAAGCAGGAATAATCCCTATTAAGATCATTAGTGTTTCAGGAGACAAAGTGTAATTAAACAGAAACAGGCTATAAACTATGTGCTGTCTAAATATAACTCGTCCGTACAAATTTAGACTGTCAGATTGCAGAATGTGATGTCTGTGCAGCCCAAACTGCAGGCAGGAGGAGCACGTGTGCATGCAGACATTAGATAGGGGGCGGTGTGTTTACAATGAGATCAAGAGAATGCTTGGCAGGACGTCAGCCTTGTAAAACCCCAGGATTCCACATGGAAAACACTAACACACTCCGTGCCATGGGGAAAACACATGCGCACGCACCACACACACACACACACCACCACCACACACACACACACACACACACACACACACACCCCACACACACACACAAGCCCCAGAAAAAGCAAACATTCACATGAGAGCTTTTGGTACACACTGAGGAAGAGACTAGCAGACACTCAGGGATAAAAGCCCAGTGATGCTGGCAGCGTTCAGTCTAAAGGAGAGGATTTCTACCTGGGAGAAGTTTGTGATTTTCATCAGCTTTCATCTTAATGTCAACATCCCCCTCACTTTCTCTCTCTTTCTCTCTCTGTTTGTCTTTTGCTCTTTACCAGAGGGAGGGCTGTTCATTTTTCATCTTCAGTTCAGCTTTTTCGAAGCCAGCTCTCCTGAGAACACATGTGTGAGTGTGTGAGTGTGTGCGTATGTGCGTGTGTTTACGAGTGTGTGTGTGTGTGTGTGTGTGTGTGTGTGTGTGTCAGTGATGGAGTACTGAGTCCTGGACTCGGACTCAAGTCTCTATTCTCTGGACTCGTTATTTGACTTGGACTCTCGGACTGATGACTTGTACTTGGACTCGGACTCAAGGATATTTAAAATCAGACTTGAGCATTAATAATAAAGGATTCAGATGTTGGATGAAGTTTCTGACTAAAGTAATACAAATTTTATACAAGATGTTAGACTTTTCCTGTTTCGGGCTTCAAGACCGGTCAGGAAGCAGTTGAGGGCTGATGTTCTTTTGGGGGTAACAACCCTTACTTCACAGACAGAATTAACAAAAGATGAAGTCACCATGTCCTAAAAAGCTTATTGTTTATTGTTAACTGTTTACTCACTTTACAATGTCTTAGGGATCTCTTTTTTCTCTTGCTGTTTTCTCAAAGCCACACATATGCTTCTCAGTCGGACAGCTCACGCGCTCTCCTTGCTTGACAACACATTCACTGACGTCACTCACTTAACGCTGCATTCTCGCTCTTACTTTCACTACTCTCCTAACAAAGGAATTGATATTAATCTATGCAACTCTAGTGCATGATTTTAGGGCTCCCTACTACATGGAAAATGCAGAGATGCGCCCCAGATCATGAAGTTTGCCTACACAGATTTTACATCCAATGCTGAAAAGAGCACCACTAAATGTTGTTTAGAAAAAGTCAGTAAATAAACTCACTTTGCAATCGTGACAGTGGTGTCACTTTTGTTTAATTTTTGTTTAGACCCTCTTTTATTAGTACATTAGCTCTTTAAACGTGACAGAGTGAAGAAATGTAGGCAATCTTGGAATTCAACACAGACTCAACCTAGACTGGGGACTCAGGCTCAACTCGGACTCTTTTTTGGTGACTCGGACTTGGACTTGGACTCGAACACTGGGGACTGGAGACTTGACAGTTGATGACTCGACTACAACACTGGTGTTTGTATGTGTATGTGTGTGTAATTGTGAAGGGAAGGGACATAGTGCTTCCTTTGAAAACCTGATATTTCTATCACACAGGACCCTAACAACTCTTCCTAACATACAGCTAGCAAGTGTATTGTGGCAGATGCAATGCCAAAAATTGTCCAGATATACTACGAGCAATTGCGCACTGCAAGAAGGGGATGAGATTTTTTTTAGCTAACACTGCTCTTTTTCAAACAACTACAGCCACGGTCTGGGTCACTGTAGCCTAATTAAAGGAGTTATGGTAGATATAACGTAAGTTTTCCTCTTATTGTTACAACCCCAGAGCCTTTTAGTCAACACTGCTCTTAAAAATCCCTAATAAAGCCTGTCAACATTGCCTTTCACTGCTGTATATTCCTCCAAAACTCCGCTTGGTTGGCACTTTACTATTGATTTGCTAACAAACTGCTAACATTTGCTAAAATTATTTAATAAGTTGAAGTACAGTTTTCGATTTTGACCAATGAGGAAGTGCATAAAACTTAGAAACAGACAAGTGTTTTTTAAACAAGCAACACTTAGCTTGGCATGCTGATGTGGCACAATGCAAATGAGGACATCTTTATTGACAAACACTGAAACAATCTGATGGTGGCTCATTTGCTCATTCGCATCGTCAAGTTTAGTTAAGGTGTAACCCTTCCAATTGTATAACCACTACTACATTGTGATTGATGAAGTCGTAAGATAAGACTCACCAAGTTACAAGACTTAGAGTCTGTAGTCATGCTAGCAGGCAGCAGCTCTGTTGCTAGCAAAGCATACAATTAAAATTCAATCTTAAATCTTAAATGAAAAATATTAATTTTAATCTTGAACTTATCCCAAACCCCATATCCAACTAGTGCTTACACAAAGAGTAGACTAATAAAATAATAAACAGTTCTGATAACCAATTACTAATTTTAACAGTTTTTAGCTACTTTGACATTGATGATGGGCATTTTTTCCTCATGTTCCCGCACTTTATAGACTTAAAATCAAATGATTAATAAAAATATTAATTGAAACATTTTTCAACCATGAAAATAATAATTTTCTGCAACCCCAGATCTTGCTCTAAAAGAGTACTTTGAAGAAATATGGACCTTTAAAATGTTGAACTTTCTTTATATACATTGTACATTCAATGCTAGGAACTGTAGAGTGATATATAGTGAGCTCCACTCCTTTGCTGAATCCATTCAACACCACAGAGTAGTAGGCAACTCAACACCATAATGACAACAGAAATGGTCCCAGTAAACTTCCCTGGGGAATACCCAAAAATAGTTTTTTATATTATATACTCCCAAAAAGTGATTTGCCTTGGTTGTGTACTAAATACATTTAACAGGATTGTACAATATTCTGCCACAATAGCAGTTCATAACCGTCCCAATTCCAAAAAGTACAATATGGAAGCAAAGCCACACCTGACCCAACTACGCCCAACGGAATAAAGAAGAAACGTGGCATCTTGGGCTTTGGCTTTGATAAGTTCTGAAACTCCAAATAAGATACAGTAGGTATACAGTATGTCATACAGTAATAAGAGCATCTTGACATCAATTGGTTGTTCTATCCAAAGAAAATGCTTAACTCCCCACACTGATGTTTGCATTGCACTGCAATTAATAACTCTACCTCTCTTGCAAAGACACCATAGACAGTAAAAGAAATGGACACAGCAACTTCAACGGAGATGAGTGGAAGTAAATTAGAAGCATTTTCCGGTGATGGCTGAGCTTCCCTGTTCTGATGCTTTCATGGACTCTCTATGGGCTTCTCCCTGCCTCCCCGTCCCCCCGATTGCCTGCGAGCTTCTTCTGACTATACAGTAATTTTTCTACTGTGCAACAGAAAGTCACATGGTTATGACACAATTGTTAGCCTATTTTTTACAAAAACAGCTGATACGGGGCCATAACGTGAGATACAAGGTGTCGTGTTTCTTTAGAATTAAACAATGGATAAATAGAGTCTTTAAACGCTTCAGATGTAAAGTTATTCACCGTCAAAGTGACGCCAAAATAGATGGCAGTCAAAGCATTTTTAGCCTGAATTTCTCCATAGGAGGTACGTTTTCCGGATGCTCGCTTACCCCCTTAAAAGACACACATGGGGTTCTTTGAATTGCTTTGTCTTTCAGAAACTTCAAAGTTCTGCCTGCTCTTGTGAAATATTTTTGTTTACATTTATCTCACCAAGCATCTCAGGTAGTCTTACCTGGTTCTGTGCAGTTTTTTGCAGGCTCAGAGTACAGCTTTGACTCGTTGTCATAGACTTCTTGTAGAAGGTGACGGCTCTCCCACCTTTCCCCCTCGTCAACCACAGAACTGGAAACATGATATCCTGAGATAGTCCAACAAAGGCAGAAACAAAGAGAAAGAGATGGTGGAATGGTTAGAACAGTTTCAGAAAGAACGTATTCACTGAAAACCAAACAAACCATGAGACAAACCATTAGTGGCAGCTCTATCCCTGGGCAGTTGGCTTGGTGAAAGAAACTGAATGCATCACATTGCATTAAAAAAACTTTTATCTAACAAAATAATAACACTTTCAAAGAGATCCCTAATATATTTTGTTATGTTATTACGTTTTATTCTGGAGACAGATGCATTTTGGGATGCCCCTCATGCAAAAACAGGCTAATGGCCAAAATGCACAAGCTCTTAGTTCTGTAGTTAATAGACATTCTTGAATTCTCCAAACCTTCCCTGTCCCCACAGAACAAAGGCAGATGAGACATGCATCTTGTGTCACCACGTTCCTGCGGGAGCATTAGTAAGTAAGTAAGTAAGAAAGTAAGAAAGTGTGGCAGCAAGGTCAATCATTCCAGCTCAGTCATCTGGGTCACACTATCCTCAAGCGCCCCAGCTCCCACCTATCTCCTCTCCCACCATGAACAAGGGCTTCTATAAATAGCATGAGCTCGGCTATATTTATCAAAACACAGAAACATGAAATGTTGGCAATGTTATGCAAACAGCTATGTCACAGGCAGATGGAAGAATAGAGAGGCAGTGAGCTAGAACAGGATGCTCTGGAGTGATGATTGTTGCTGATGTAGGACAGTATTATGGTGGATGTGCTTGGGAGCATATGTTCAGCTAATAACTGTGAACACAACTCTCCTTGAGCCCAGAAGCAGAACTAAGTCTTAGAAGGGGCAATGTAACAAAGACGTGAATCCCTGAGAAAAATGTGTTACCTCCACAGTGATTATTGTTTTTTGTGAGCCCTGTTTCACATTAAAGGCAATGTTGTACCACCATCTTTCCTAAAACATGGCATTCTCTGTAAAGGGTCAGTACAACCAAATTACAAAATAATTATTTTTCCTCTTACTTTTTTGGCATCCATATTTTGGTTTTATTTATCTAATTTTGACATATTCAAGAAGAGCTGCATGATTCATTAAATCGCAACTGCGATGTCAATCTGTGAGATTACATAACCAGTGTACAGTATACAACTAAAGTAAACATAAAGGTGTGCTGTGTGTGACACAGTCTTTCACTTTACCATGAGTACTAACAACAGATGAAGCCACCGTGTCTTAAGAAAGTTGTTATTTCTTTGTAAACTTTTAACTCACTTTACATTGTCTTTGCTATCTCTTGTTCTTCTTGTTTTTCCCTCACACAGCCGCTAACCAGGTATTTTGGGCCACAACAATCTCAAAAAAAGGCTGCAAAATCCTAGAGTTACCTTACTACTAACTTACTGATTTACCTGACAGATAAAGTTGCAGATTCAGAATGTAATCACAAAATATC
>NW_022605616.1:324209-327885 GCF_008692095.1 Etheostoma spectabile | reverse complement strand
TGTGGAGTAATCAGACATTAGCCTCATGGAAGTGTGCTACCCACCCAGCCCGTTCTGAGAGCTAATCAGCACATATCTGCGTTAATCAACCACCAGAACCAGACTGTGTGTGTGTGTGTGCCCAGAGAGAGAGAGAGAGAGGAAGAGAGAGAAAGAGCGTGAGACTGTGTTGTCTCCTGTCAAGATCATTAACCAACTTAACATTTCAGCAGAGGTGTTTATTTCCATACAGGTTTAGCAGCTTGCCAGTTAACGGTGAAGTAGGGAATTTGATTCATAGGGGTATTTTGGCGGCTGTAATGTTATTAGTTAGCAGTATACTTAATGAGTTTGATGAAAAGTGTTGTGTCTGCCCGGTTCAGCTCTGAGATTTTCTCGCATTGCGCAGCGCTGTGAAGGAATAATGTCCGAAATTACTTTATATTCTGCCTCTGGTTAGAAGTGGTGAATGTAGGCTACAGCTCAATAATAATATAATACTATATAGCAGGGTTCCACAGTTAGATTTCCAAAAGGGACAAATTTGGTCAGACATGCCAAGCCAAGGGCCAACATGTTTTTTTGTTTTTTTTGGCGACAGTTTTATGTGCGGATATAACTTCTATTATGATTTTATAATTATTAATAGTGGTGTTGGGAGTCACACAAGAGAAACATGGAAAAAATAAATGAGTATAAAACCAACTATTTAATTAGGAAATGCCCCTGGAGCATATTCTGTGCAAACAGTCGGCAAACAAAAGGTCCGGCAAACACATTTTCACACACACACACACACACACACACACACACACACACACACACACACACACACACACACACACACACACACACACACACACACACACACACACACACACACACACACACACACACACACGTAGTGCCCACTCCTGTCTGAAACACCCAAGCTTTGGATATCTGCATTCAGACTGTGTTTTCTAAGAGACAGAAGGACAAACACAGACAGATTATCAGTTAGTTACCTTTCAAACGTGTTATCAGAATTTTCCACATTAGCTTTTAAACTTTTAAAATATATAATCCAAATAACATCAGGCCGTAACCGACAAAAAGTATTGACAATATAATTACTTAATTTTATTTGTGTATTATTATTATTTTTTAATGCTGTGTATTGCGTTTTAAATTTGACTAACTAGTTGGATGTTGTTTTATAATTTACTTTTAAGCTGTGTAGCATATTAAGTAGGAAACATCCTATAAAATATTAAATGGTTATTTCACCGTAGTAATTATTATACCACAAGAAGATTGACAAATAGCAAAAGATAATTGGATCTTGTTCACTCACCAATCAGTGAGAGAAGTGAGAGCGACGTCATGAGGCAACCTTTCTGATGTGAGGCCTGTATTCCGTTGTGACACTCCTGAGGCACTGTCCAAGATGTGAATCTGAGAGACTGTTCCTGTCCTGGTTCTTGATAGCATTCATTGAAGAAAATACTGATTCACAGATGTGTGTTGAGGGGAAACATCATGAGTAGGAGCATTGCAATAGGAGTTTTTAAAATGAGCTTGGGGAACCACGTTGATCCAGAAGTCACTCACCAGTGCGTCCATGTGTTGAGCTTTGAGCAAATCCCATCTCCAAGATCTCCATCTGAAGAGCCGCCTCATCTATTGAAGGCCTCTGCAGTCCACTGGCCGTCAGCTGACACAGAAAACAGTTGTCTTACAAAGAGTAGGATGTCACCCGAGGGTTTAGGGTGTTTAACTTTTCTGCCAGCCTGGACACAAAATCCTCCGTTGCTGGATCTTCCTGCATTTTATTCTTCCCACAATGCTCACACAGACATGGAAAGTGCAACTTTCTCCCATGTATGTCTCTCTCAAGGAGGTGCAGCTTTGACCGGAAAGCTTCAATCGCCACATACATTTAAGCAACAATGTGGTTCTTGCCTTGCAGTTGCAGGTTAAGGTGATTTAGATGAGACATGATGACACAAAAAAGAAACATCTGATATCACCTTGCTGTCAGTTAAAAAGCTCAAAAAGTTGCGGGTTTTTTGGTTCTGCAGGCTGGATAAAAATGACACAAGTTCATCACGTAGGTCACACAGCCCTCTCCAACACACGGCCTTTGCTCAGCCAGCGAACGTCACTGTGGAGCAAAAGATCCTTGTGTTCAGCTGACATTTCCTCGAGCAATGCTCTAAAAAGGCGATGCTGCAAACTAGAGCTCCCATGAACAAAGTTATCTAGTCGTGTCACAGTATCCATGGTCTCTTTAATTTTTCCACACAGTATTGCGCACACAATGGACTTGTGAATAATGCAGTGAAATGTCAGGAGTGCTGGGTTAACGGCAGAAATCCTGCTTACCAAGCCCTGGTGGTGTCCCACCATTGACGGAGCCCCGTTGGTAACAATTTTATTCACATCTAAGCCATTCCTTTCGAAAAACCGTGTCAGCCTGTTGAATATTATTTCCCTGGTTGTGCGCCAGGGTAAAGAAATCAAACAGCAGCTCCTCACAAAATGTCTTCCTATCAAAAAATCTTGCACACACATAGCTGTTCCATGTCGGTTTGGTCACAGGACGAGTCTATTGCTAGTGAGAATTCTTCTGTTGTCTTCAGTAGACTGGAAAAACTCTCCTCCGTTAAAACTTTGAGTCTTCTGGTTGCCGTGTTAGCTGACACTTCCTTCAACGGCTCAACAACCTTTTTTGGGATTTTTTTTCTTTTGGTTTAAAACTTCGGCAGCCATGTTGATTGCACATTGTTTAATTAACTTGGCGAATGGTTTCTTAGCTCTTGCAAGTTTCCAAGAAATGTGTAAACAGGCAGCTGTTGCGCTCTTTTGTGCCAATATTGTTTTACACATAGTTAAAACCGAGTGCTGGTATGATGTTAACATGCTTCCAATTTTTTGTTTGTGCTGGTCAGATTTTTCTGTGTAGTTTGCATTAAAACTGGCAGCATGAAGTGCCGCTTCAGATTGTCCGCTTTGATTACAGCTACAGTCTACATGCATATTAAGCATGTGTGTTTAGCACTGTTGTGGTGCTGCCTACACCGTGTTATCCTCCTGCTAGAGTTAGCACCCAACAGGCTTAAACAGGGCAAGTTTTATAAGTGTTTTTAGCCTCTAAACATGTCCAAAATGTCATTAGAAGTGCCTAAGCGTGTGGAGGGATTCCTTCCGAGTGAAAACAGTGAATCTGACTGCTGTAGATGTGAAAGAAATGCATACAAGTTGTGCTAATTCAGCTGAAAACACTAAAAAAAGAGATACAAACATACATGTATTTAAGAAAAATAAGCATATGCTTATTTTTTAAAAGTAAGTGCTGTAGTACAACAAGCAGGAGACAAGTTATAATTGAGGTATGTTTGGAGCCACTACCTTATTTAATCATTAAAGTGGTAGCGTACATATTTTTGTTTTAATCTCTTTTCTGTGTTGTAGTTTGTAGACGGTCCCTAAGTACACTAACTGCCGTCTCTACACCGCAACTAAACACAGCTGAATTAGCTTAAATTATCTCTCACATCTACTGCAATCAGATTTACTGTGGTCACTTGGAAGGGATCACTGCACATGGGTTGGCACTTTTAATGACATTTTGAACATGTTTAGAGGCTAAAAACAGATATAAAACTTGCCCTGTTTAAGCCTGTTGGGTGCTACCTCTAGCAGGAGGATAACA
>NW_022605616.1:323456-324199 GCF_008692095.1 Etheostoma spectabile | reverse complement strand
GGTGTAGGCAGCACCGATTGTTTTTGTTTTTCTCTCTACTGACAGACCTCAACATTTACAAACAACAGAGCTACGTGCTGGGGTAAGACCAAGGGGAAGCGACCCACACAGAGACCAACCCACACAGAGACAATGAGATTCAGCCTAAAAATAAGCATTTTCAAAAATTAAAAACTAAACTGAACTGAAAAATGCAAAACTATAATAACCTTGGTTAAAGGTTCGGCTGCTGTCCAAACTGCCTCATGTCCTTACTGCTTTAACACGATGCACTTCCTAGATAAGTGTGAGAACTTTGCACAGCTTACAGTGAAACAGATAACAGCGTGGATTAAGACCAACAAAAGGTGGAGATTACATGTCACAAGTGTAAGGGGAAACATCTGCAAGCTCTGCATGAAGTGAATATAAATCCTGCAGCTGAGGATACAGCCTGCCTCATCAGCACAACTAATGAAGTCCTGGAGGACCGGCAGGCTGGGTGCAGCCAGGTCCTATTTAAAGTGAGTAAAGTGCTGCTGCGTTACGGCGAACACACCTTGGAGACAAATGCCATCCGTGATGATGGGTCGGAGCGGAGCATTCTCCTTCCAGCAGCAGCGCAGAGCCTTAGGCTTACTGGTGAGCGGGAAGATCCGATCCTCAGTACTATTCAGCAGGACCTCAGACTGCAGTGTCTTTCTCTATCTCCCCAGTAGACAATCCAAAGAAATCCTTCAAGATATACAGAGCATTCACTGCTG
>NW_022605616.1:308956-323446 GCF_008692095.1 Etheostoma spectabile | reverse complement strand
ACTGGGTCTGGCTGAGCACACTTACCCAATGAAGGCACTTCAGAGGAAGCACAAGCATTTAAGAGGCACCCCTCTCCAGATGATTAACAGAGTGCACCCCTGCTGTTAATCGGGTCAGATTATACACACTTAATCAGTCCAGAGGGTGAAGAACATGCCACAGTTTCTATGTAGTTAAAGTGTCAAAAGAAGAGCTTAGCAAAGCAGCAGAGTCCTGGTTTATCCCACATCACATGTTGAGCCATAACAAAAACATGAAAAAACATGATTGTGTTTAACTGTTCCTTCGTGTATAAGGGAGAACACCTTTAAAATGAGTTGCTGTTGCCTGGGCCCACTTTAAGTTCCAGTCTACCGGGTGTACTGCTGCGCTTCAGAGACCATGCCATTTCTGCTAGCAGCTATATTTCACTATGTTTCACCAGGTGAGGCTGCTCCCAGAGGACAAGCCCTTGCTGCGTTTCCTGTGGCGAGACCTGAAGACAGAGGAACCACCCATCATCCACATATGGCAACATATGAACAATCCTTTTATGTGGACAATTTTCTGCAGAGCTTTCCCTCTGTGGAAGAAGCACATCATCTGGTCAACACAACTGACCTCATTGATGGTTACAGGTGGACTTAAGCTATGCCAGTGGGCCAGTAACCCCCCTGAGGTCATAAGCCACCTGCCCAAAGAAGCGAGAACAGTAAGTTGTAGCTCAACGAGTCAGATACTGAACCACAGGAGCTCGCCCTGGGACTACGCTGGCTCTGCAATTCAGACACCTTAAGGTATAAATACCGTATGCTGGACCAACCCACACCCACCATGCAAAACATAGACAGAGTCTTGGCACACCTGTACGACGCCCTGGGATTTATAGTCCCCTTCATCACGCGGCCCAGAGTCCTGGTACAGCACTTGTGGGACCCATCACTGCCTGAGGATGTGCTGCAACCATGGCTGACATGGGAGGAAGAATTGCAGCATCTCCCACATTCTACTGCCTCGCATCTATGAGAGCCCTGAGATGGACACTTCAAACCTCCAGAGCATAGACTGTATATTAATGGCCAAAGCATCAGGTTCGGCAAATTGCTGCAAATGCGGAACTGACTTGAACCTGCATTCTATCTGCTTCATCGCCCAAAGGGGTAAGCCAGCAGAGCTCCGGTCCGACCAATTCTAAGGGAGGTGAAAGAGAGCTCCAGGCGGCCTTTATGTCATTTCACCCCACACTCCGGGCTCATCTGGCTAAACACCATATTAGGTTAAAGTTCAACCCCCCATGCGCACTAGACTTTGATATTCGAGTCTAGGAGAGGGAAGTGAGATAAAGCTGCACAAAGGACGACTTCCACAGGCAGGTAAAACTAGCTACTTTATAACCGCACTATGCAAGTTTGCCAGATCGGGTAGCGGATCTGTAGTTCCAATGAGACATAATGGGACAAATCCGCTTCCAACCTGTAGGGGACCGAAGCGGGAAAAGTTACATAGTGTTGCTTTAAGGCTCTGACAAACCAACCAGATGGCCGACCGTCGGCAGTCAGTTGAACTGACTGCCTCCCCGAGTTGGTCAGAAACTCGGAACACACCAAAGCGGCACCGACTTGAGCGCACGTTCTGCGTGTGCACATGATGTAATACGTCTCCATGACAGCAGGCGGCGCTAATCTGTATTGTCTCTGGCTTCTCCGCTAATCCGTATTGTGATTGGATTCTCAAAACCGACCATAATGGCGGCTCATTTGAAATATGATCTCGTATTTTACAAAAACAGGTCACCGAAAAATTTTAAGCGTACCGTAGGCCACAAATCTGTCTTCATTTCAGATGAACAAAGGTCAGTTTAAAAGCTTTTCGTTAGATTTTGAGAGGCGTTCGTCACCCTCATCCTGCTCGTCAATTCGGAGTTAGCACTCCACCAATCAGATTGGCCAGTGAGTCAGAACGACCACCCACCAATTCAACATGTCAAATCGGCCAAAATGAAGGCCGAAGGCTCCTCTGGCTGACAACGGCATGGAACACACTGAACAGACTCGAGTCACTGACCTCGCCAGACTGTCAGACAGACGATAATCGGGTTGGTGTGTCAGCGCCTTTTCAGTACGTGCCTCAATTTGAAATAGTGTATGTTGTTCTTACACAATGTGTAATGTGTAATGAGGAATTCTACAGCTCATAATTATTATATTTTCAGCTGAATGTTGTGTATTGTTGCAGTTAATGTGGGTGTTTGATTTTTTTGCCACCAACGTCTCCTTCCAGGCAGCGCAGCAATGGTTATGTTTATGGTTAAGGCTAGGGTTAGCTGCCTGCAAGGCGATGTTGAAGGCAAACAACATTGAGCGTTAATGTGCAGCAAATTAATATCTGCACAGGGGTATAGTGTACCACTGCACAGGGTTTCCCGCAGCACTTTCAGTTAAAGGAACACGTTGACTTATTGGGAGCTTATTCACCATATCCCCCAGAGTTTGATAGTCCGAGTTTGACCCTTCTCATCTCCATGCGTGTCGTAACTCTGTCTGACGTACCCACCGCTAGCCTAGCTTAACATAAATCCTGGAGTTAACCGGCTCCAACTAGCCTACTGCCCCCAATAAGTGACAAAATAACGCCAACCTTTTCCTATTTACATGTTGTGATTTGTATAGCCACAGTATATACAAATAAAAAGGTCACATGAGACACAGCCATCTTCTAACCGTATCTAGGAACTATTCTCCACAGAAGGCAAAGCACTGCTACTTGGGCGGAGTGATTAGAGCGTAGTTACTCTCTGCTCCTCACCACGGGGGTTCTCAGGTGCTGCAAAGAAATCTCTCCACCCAAGTAGCAGAAGTAGCAGTACTTCGCCTTCTGTGGAGAGTTCCCAGTATGTATAGTGTGTGAGTGAACTGAGACTCTGTTTTCTGCTTTCCGGTCATTGGTAATGATCGGTTAATTTCACTTCATTGTGCTTTCTTTTGGAAGGCTGGCTACCAAAAAATGCCACTTACTAGCTAATTAATTAGCCTGAGCTAGAAATCAGTAAACAGAAATGAAGTGGCTGGCGTCTGGTGTATGCGCCAGTGTTTGTGTGAGTGTGTGTTGGCCTGCCCCCGCGAAGCTCTGACCTGCAGAATGCAGACGAGCAGGAGAAAGTAACTGCACCTTTGCCAAAATGAAGACTGAAAAACAAAACTATTTTGGGCTACAGACTCAGTAGCCTACCGTAGCAGATGGCAAACCCCATCCTACCAGCATAACTAGTTTTCCGCGGGAAACCCTGACTGCATTTCTGCAAGTTTTGTATTTGCTTAGTAATATGCATTTATTAGAACACTGCATTTAAGTCATGTATAACAAAACTATAATTTAACCTCTTGATTGTGTTTGTTTTATCATATACCACACACGCACACACACATAAACCTTTATTCCTTTAAAACACCTAATAGGGACATTTTGTCTCCATTCTGATTGATGCCCCCTGGTGGCCACAACCTTTTAAAGACCACCCAAAATATACAGTCCTTCCCAGTCACCAAAACAACTAGACACAATAAAAGTATATGAGCAGAGCCTTTAATATGAGCTGCAAACGAAATGTTCATTTTATGTTAAAACAAACACAATGCACAACTGCGCAGTGACACTTGCTTACAGTGTGTGATGTTCTAAAATAACTGAAGGGTGAAATCTGCCAAGCCTCATCAGGGCCAAAGCTTCTATACAGCTGTGACGCCTTTTGCCCTCTTACTGTATGCTCTTCCCCTGAGCCAATGCTTCTCTCTCTGTGTGCATGTGTGCGTGCGTGTGTGTGTGACATTAGTAGAATACATTGGTCTTTAAAGCTTGAAACACCCTCAACACACTCCTAAGGAATCATTTCTGTTATTCCCAAATAACTTGAATCTTTGCTTTATTAGACAGCACATACATACATACACACATACACACACACACACACACACACACACACACACACACACGCACACACACACACGCACACACACACACAGACAGACAGACAGACAGACACAAAAGCACACCAGTGAAGCAGAATGCATCACCACTGCTGAGGTTACTATGGTGATGTGACGTAATAGATAAGACGCAGGGAGGGTGGGGGGGGGGGGTGCATGAGATGGCTCTGAGTAACGCGGCACATGCACAGGTTCATAAACCCCCCATGAAAGCACAAGTACATTTTATAATTACTGTTTTCCATCAGATCAGTTTTGAATCTGGATTTCTCTCCATATTTCAGACAGTATGGAGTAAGCCAAGATGTGATGAACCTGCAGGAATGTCTTTCTGTATGAGGTGTGTGTGTGTATGTGTGTGTGTGTGTGTGTGTGTGTGTGTGTGTGTTAAGAAAGGAAACTTCAGGGGAATCAACCTCAGAAATAGCTATTCCTACTGTATGTATTGGCATATTTTGCTACAGTCTTCTCCCCACAACATTCATCCATTCATCTCTCCCTCTCACTATCACAGTGTCCTATATTGGCCAATGTCTATATGTCCAAGCCAATCCCAAAACATCACACGACATGGCTGGCCATTGCTCCTAACTGCCATGTTGAATTAGATACTTTATCTTCTTTTGCGTCGCTTGGCAGGCTTGTGTGTGCATCACAGACGTGACTGAGTATGTTTTTATATGCTAGCACGTGTGTTGTGTGTATGTGTTTGTAGATTGTAGAATTGCGCACACAGCTATTCCTAGTCTGTGTGTGTGTGTGTGTGTGTGTGTGTGTGTGTGTGTGTGTGTGTGTGTGTGTGTGTGTATAGCACTAGCCACAACCTTGTCCCTGGGGAGAAAAGAATCAGGCCATGAGCACATGGCTCTTACTATATGGTGCTTTAACATGCTACACGTGATGCCAACATCCTTGGCTCCTCATCTTAGGACATAGGCAATATCTAGGTTACTGTTTTGTATGAATGTATTAGTATAGGACCCGTACACTACACATACACAGATAAACATAAATGTACATACAATTACATTAATTCTAACATTGGCGTCAGGAAACTGTGTTGAGGAAAGGAATAATTGATGTTGCATGTTGATGTGACACAATCTACAAAATACAGTAGTATTGTCTATAATGGTGTGCAGAAAGTAAAAAGTTTATTTTATCAAGTCTATTAAGTTTATTTGCTTGGTAGCATGAATGTGCTAAGCAAATTTCTTCACAATCTGCCAATTATCTAATAAAATGTGTTATTTATTGTAGCTAATAGATTGTCCAAATTGGAAATGGTTCATCCTCTGTGGAACAGGAATATGTTTAGTAAATTTAGAGATACTCTGTTGAATCGTTTTTTATATTTCTTGTGAAAAGGTCCATGACAAAGCCTGGCAAGGAAACACATCAATATCCAATATTCATTCTTTATTAATTAAGCTATATATTATATATTATATACCACTTATATCACTTTCGCTTTCCTTAACCTGAAAAATGCAAAAGCAACTAAAGCCAACCTCAAAACTGAATACCTAAAACTGCATTATTGAAATTAGCAAATAACATTAATGACAATCAGAAAAAAGTATGACTGCCGGACTAATTTCAGATAAATTATTGACAATAACTAATCATCTTTATGGGACGTTGTTTTTTACTAGCAGTGTGGCTCGACTCATATCAGGGTTTCATTTGGGTGTTTTTTTAATTTGTTAAATAGCTTAATAGCTTATACTAGCTACATGTTACTTCCAAACTACGAGGGCTCTACAGTGTCAGACAGAACGGCCAGAGAAAAAGTTGCATTAAACTTAGCAAACAGTATTGCTCACAGGGAACATAATGTCCATGGCTGAAAAAGATACGTTTAAGTGGAAATGCCGTGTTGGTAGAATCATGGTTTATCACTTTGGAATTATTCATAGAATAATGAATTGTGCAAGGCAGGCCTATAATACAAAATGTATTAAGATTGGATACAATAGTTATAACCATATGTAACAAATTTGCGCGACTCTGATTTCAGAGTTTTCAGTTATTCAATATTTCAGGGACCTCTGGTTTGAACTCCAATAAATCAGTGATCAAACTAAAAAAAAACTAAAAAAAAACATATCAACAGCATCAACTTCCTACTGTCAGACGCAGCTTGTCTAATACCAGACAGAATTGTCAACTTATGACACTTCAGTCAACTAGGTGGAGTGTGCGAACTCAAAGGTCTGGACCCAAGCAAAGTGGCAGCACCTTTCCACACAGAATTTACTTTTTTCAGATAGTCCAGCAGTCAATGCGCTGTAGCAAATCCCGACTGTCACAGTGTCAACTGAAAATCAGAAACACACTATCTGCGAGCGCTCGGCTACCACTCAATATCTCAGAGCAGGAGCTGTGTCAAATTCTGCTCACACGCCCCACTCTCTCAGACACACACACGCACCAGCTAAGCTTTGCAGTGTGATTGTCAGTCAATAAATCAATATGACTATGAGTGGCTAGAAACTGACTGGTCCCTCGTGTTTTAAAGAAATAGTGTGTGTATCTGCCGATGCTGTCAAAGGGAACATATACTGGTTAGGCCTACTATCTAGTTATGTATGCAGTATATTTATTCATATATTCATTAAATCATGTATATGGGTAAAAAATATGACTACATAAAAGATGAATTTATGCATAGCCCGTCAGAGGGTTTCTTAAATTGTTGCCTAATGAACGTGACAGCTCCTTAATGGTCTCATTAGCTGACTCTGTCGGATGCCACTTCTGCTGTGAGTGTGTAAGAGTGCTGTCATCTCAGATGGTTCCTATCGCCTCTTGCTTTCATCTCTCTCTCTGTCGGAAGATGCAACCCAGGCAGGAGGCTCAGAGGAGCCTCTCTGCCCAGGTAAGAGGGGTCACATGGGAGGGGGAGGGGATGCTGGGAGTGAAACGATCCCGTCTCCTCCTGTTGAGACATATCTGAGCTTGGCTGACATTGTGCTGTGGTCTACTTAGGTAACTGTCATTGTTGTTTCCTTAAAAACGACATTAGCCACAATATGACCCAAAGTTCCAGGGACTTTTACGTGCCGGTCTGTGTCAAAGGAGAGAGGATTGCTTTCCACACCGATATCTAAAAAACTGACATCTACCCGTAGGGCTGTCAAAATTGCCCAGAAATTATCCAATATTCGCTCTAAAAATGTTTTTTGTCTGCATTATGTCCATAAGAGGTCAAAACAATACAACGGGAGACATAACTCCTTGTGTAGGTATTGTCATTCCCTCCCGGAGTTTGCAGCCTGTTTTTGAGATTGTTGCGGCCCAAAATGCCAGATTTTGAGGGAGATTTTGTAAAAAATAGCAAAAAAAGTTTTTGTATGTTTGTTGCAAAGATGTTGCAGGAGAGAGAGAAAGCTATATATTTATATATTCCTGATATATATAAAAATAAAAAGGAAACTAGAATTACTCTAAGCTGAGTTTTCCTAGCTACCAAAAAGGCTCAGGATGCTGCGATTGTTAAAATATGAATATGGCTGGTGGATTTAAGACAAAAAAATAATAATGAATGAATCTAATTTGAACATATGTGTCAGTGGCTTGTTGATCTTTACATTGTTAGTTAATTCCTAACTTGGCCTGGGACACACATTCATACAGTTTGATTAAGGACTTATTGGACATTAACTTATCATTGCACGTACAATAACAAGCTGTCCTCAATTTAGGTCATCCTGATTTTTGTGCACATGAGTACCCTTACTTCTAATTGTATATACAGTCTATGGCTAATATTTTCGCCAAGTCAACTAGCACATCTTAGCACAAAAAGTAAGGAAATTTGTGTTTGGTAGATTATTTCTTTGTGGTAACAATGCTTTTTGGTAATAAATCGTGTACCGTTGAAAAGCCTGTTTAGTTCCCTTTCAAATGGTGCCATATTTGTAAGGAACAGACATTTGTGGAATGAGCAGCAGAGCTGAGTAAGTGGGTTGCACCCATGAAAAAATTTGCCAAATCATCTCTGTCAAGGCAAAAGAGCTTTTATTAGGTTCCCGTACCCCAAGGTGCTGACAATCATGTGCCAGATTCTGCAGCCAGTGGCAAGGCCATATCTCCACATTCTGGGATCGAACTCTATCCTCCAAGATGACAACGCTCGCCCCCACAGGGTGGGGTTTATCAGAGACTACCTCCAGAATGTGGGAGTGGAGAGGATGGAATGACCTGCCAGCAAACATGACCTTAGCCCAGGGCTGCCAACTCTCACGCATTGGCCGTGAGACACACGCATTTGACTGGTTTCACACGCGCACACGCCACACACCCCCAATTTCTCACGCTGAAGTGTCAGCCGTCGGTGGTCAAATTTCTGAAAGATGAGTTTATTATCTGTTTTTACCTGTTGAGCCACTTGTGATCGACTAGTTGTGCTTTCAGAGACTGTGAGGGTTCAAGAGCGCTCCCTGTCTGGAATTTTCAAATTGTCGCAAACTGAAACATTTTTTTCACGAGCCATCCCAGGTGCATTCCCGCTTCAGGTATAGCTCTGAGTATCACAGGACCGTCCGTTGCTTCGTGACCACTCTCTCTGTAAAGATGGAGTTGAGCAGCGCGGCTGGTAGTGTAGCAACTTCAGTTCATGTTATTGGACTCGCTCTGGGGGGGGCAGTGAGGCGTTGCATCCGTGTAGTCCTCCGATGAAGAGCAGCGTACAGCCACCTCAAAACTCTGTCAGAGACCAGAGACCCAAATGGGCCTCTGTGTCCGTCAGACTGTCTGAGTGAGATCCACCATATCAGCGGAGCAATGACATGCACAGCAGACTATATTACAACTCTCCACATCTCGGACAACAGAGATGGGAGGAGTTATATTTTGAATGTGCACAAAGTTGTAAATATGAGCAGAAATCTGGTGAAACACATCTGAGCTATACTAGCCTATATGTAGCCTACTTATATATATATATATATAGTATATATATATATATATATAATATTTATATATAACGACTACTGCAACGTTGGGCGCTCTATTGTGCATCTCTAAATGTAACTGTAAATAATTAATTTGATGTTTTTTTAAAATGAACAAATAGTCTTTATTTTCACAAAAAGTAAATACAGTAGTGGGGCCCAGGATGAGGGCCAAACATTACTGAGCCTTGGCACAAAGGTTAAAGGAATAGAATTTATGTAACTCAGTGGTTCTCATTCTTAGAATTTCAGTGGTCTTAGTTGATCCCTCATTAATTTAACTTTGGGTCCCTGGTCCCTACACCAGGACCCCTGGACCTGTTCACCACAGACCCAAATCTTCTCAGCTGTTGCTGACATACGCTACTGTCTCTTCATGTGATTCATTATGTTTGGCACATTGTGTGGGTCAGTTCTTATATCATAAGAAGTTAATAATGTAAATGCTGAATGCCCTAAAACCTGTTGATACTACAACAATGCAAAGGTTCTTAACCTTACAGTTTTGCACATATCATGCAAGACTTGATTTCTCCATTTTTTTTGCAAAAAAATTCTCCAGAAAGTGCCATTTAATGGTTTATTTTTCAAATTTTTTTCCTGGGGGGGCATACCCCCAGACCCCCCTAGGGAGAGCCCCATCCCCCCACATATAACAAATCCCAATTTAAACCCTAAAGGATAAAGACCCAAAGAAATTGCTTTGTACGCGGAAAAATATTGGCCCCCCCAAATCTCACTCCAAGGTTTGGGGAAAAGTTGGCAGCCCTGTTAGCCCAGTGGCGTAAAAAGTGGGTATGCGCTATATGCGGCGCAGAATGGTACCAAAGTCATGGTAAAAAATAATAATAAAAAAATAAAAATTAAAAATTAAATTGTATTTTCAATAAGTAGCTGCTGTTGTGCGTTTCTAAATCATTTCAGCATTTCCTCAATAAATAACATTTTATAGGACTAACCGGCTAAAGTAGGGACCCTATCTCATTAGATTTCATCATAGAATTTTGACATAGAAGAGCGAGCAGGTTCGAGTAGTGAGTTGTCGTCTATCGAAAAAGATGGATAAAGCAAAAAAGCCGTTGGGGGCTAAAAAAAATAGAAAAAGAAAGAGGGAAAAAAAGATGGCCTGTCAAGGGATGTGACAGCAATTCAATAAGTGGATGGTGAAAGGCAACAGGTAGGATTTAAAGTGTGACGTCTGTGCTTGGAAGCTTGCAAATATTCATGATAACAAACTAGCTAGCTAGCTAGTGTTTGCTAACACTGGGAATGTAGCAGCCAAATGGCGGTTTATGGCTAGCTTAGAATATACAAAAACCAAGGTTGTTAGGCTGAAAACTGGAAAATATAAGGTAACATGTACAATAAATGGCAAGAATCTGGAAAACATAACTAATACAATAACTCTGGTTACCATGGAATCGTGAATAGATTTGCCACCAAACTTGGCAAATATTCATGACTGTTCTCAGACTAGCTAGTGTTGCTAACACTAGCAGCCAAAGTGGGGTTTGCGGCTAGCATAATGCAAACCAATGTTGCTGACAGCTACATTTACATTGTGGTTAAACCCTATGGTACCAATCCCATGCATTTAATAAGGTAAAATAACAACTGGTAAATATAAGCTAGCATGCACAATAAATGACAATAAGCTGGAAAACATAACTTTTGCAATAACTCTGGTTTACCATGGAATCATTAAAAAAAATTGTTTTAACATTAGCTGTTCATGTTAGCTGTTCTGTCAGACATACAGGCTATGGTTACATCTGATGGGTGAGATGGAAGCTGTAATTACAGTGTCACATCTCTCTTTAAAGGTCTGTGCTCTCCACAGTGGCTCTCCATATTTGTACTTTTTATGAATATTTAAAATGTGAATGTAATTTCAACAGCAGCAAAACCTTACTGCATAACAGTTGTCTTATATGATCCCATCACTAGGCTGATTTAAGAATTTAATTTAGGCTGCTGTGAGTGAATGTGACAGACATGAGGTTGGAAATGGCATCAAGTAGTGATGACACTGATGACATCAGGTAGGAGTTCTATTAGTTAAACAACACTAAACAACATCTAAATGTCCAGTATGGTTTGAAGTTCTAAAAAAACAAAACAAACATGGACTGCAATAATGTGATTGCCACAGGGGCAACCAGGGGTGATGATTAGGTTGCCACTAATTTGGTTGCCAAGGGCAACCAGGCAACCGTTAATGTCGAGCCCTGACACACACACACACACACACACACACACACACACACACACACACACACACACACACACACACACACCACATATAATTATGGTAGGCCTACAGTAGTCAATATACTTTAAAATAAACCTTTATTGTTTAAAGCACATATATGATGATGTACACTTATTTGTTTAATGTTGTTTTTGTTTTTGTTGGGGGGGGGGGGGGGGGGCACAAAACTGTTGTTGCATACCCCTCTGAAACTGGGTAGTTGCACCCCTGCCTCAACCCCATTGAACACTTGTGGGATCAGCTTGGGCCTGCTGTTCGTGCCAAAGTGATCAACACAACCAAGTTAGCTGACTTGCGACAAATGCTGGTTGAAGAATGGGATGCCATCCCACAGCAGTGTGTGACCAGACTGGTGACCAGCATGAGGTGGAGGTGCCAGCCTGTTATGGCTGTGTATGGTTCTCCCACACGCTACTGAGGTTTGTGAAATGAATACATTTTAAATTCCCAATATGTCTTGAAACTTCCATCATCCGATCCACTAAACATCAAACAAATCAATGGCAGAATAAGCTATTTGGCATTGGCAGAGAAGATTTGGCAAATGTTTCATGGCCGCAACCCATATACTCAGCTGGTCATCCCACAAATGCATGTTCCTTACAAATGGGGCACCATTTGAAGGAGAACTATAGGCTACAGGCTTTCCATAAGGTGCATTGGCAAAAAGCATGGTTACCACAGAGAAAAATCTACCAAACACAAATTTCCTTACGCTTTGTATATATCATGATTTATTGGGAACAACCAAGCAATTCTAGGTAAAAACCAGACATTCAGCACCCCCATATAACCCAAATGGAATGATCCTCTGATTCATAGCCACTTTTTTAAACACTGTGACGATTTGACTGTTAGAGACTGGCAGTCGATTAAGACTCCTTAGAGCGAATAGTCAACTATTTAGGGTCACCCATACAAGATATACAGTATAAATACAAATATATCTAAGACATGTGATGATCATATCATGCAACCGCTGAACCACGGTACTGGCACCTTTTTGGTCTAATTCAGGCACTGTATCTACCTGCAGCAACTTCAAGGCAGTTATGATCATGTGAGGGTGACTGAACACAGCACCACCTGATATCAGGAGTTAGGAGGAATACTTATCTTCTGCCATACTGCAACAATAGAATCTTTCTACCAAAATAGCAATAGCAAGATATTGAACAAACATGATCTTGAAAGAGCATTAACCAATATGGCAAGCTCTTGATAACTTTAGTTTAATAATGCACATTGTGCTTTACATTTGTTTTGATTTTAAAACAAATTATTCAGATGTGAAACAACCTTGATAACACTTTATAATATTAATGATAGTTCTCCAACGTAGGGTTATAGTGATGCATCTGACCAATGAGACTTATACTACAGTTGACAGCTCTGCCGGTGTTAGCTTTAGCTTGAATAACCCTGAATCTTTATGGTGCTAATTTACAATTTTCTATGGTGATAAACGTACGCAAAAAAAAGATGTTTAACTGGAAAATTTCACTTGTTGGACATTAGCTGCTAGCTAGTTTTTTCTGTCTGAACATAACATGATGCAACCGGCTAACGTTCAATCATTTTTATAGACAAGGACTTTTGAACAGGGAAAAGATAGTCCGCTCCCTATTTTCACAAAAAATGTAGTGTGTGTGTTCTCTTCGGTTAAGAGTATATACAGAAATACTCTAGTAGTCATTTTAGCCAGCAAAACCAATGGTTGCTGAATCCTTTTGTTCACCTCTTTTAGCATGAAGATATTTAATAGTCTAATAAAATGTGTGGCTCTTGAAATTAAAATGGTAGTATTCAGTAATCGTCTCAAATGTGGCTAGTTTTAGCAACTTAAAATCAGTGGGTGACTAAAATATTCAATTTGAGACATAACCAATAAAAAGCATATGGCATCATAACCAAGACAACTGGATATACTACTAACCTCTAAATTGAAGAGAATAGGGTTGGAAATACATCCTAAAGCTTTTCAGCACAAACTGACACAGCGCATTTCAGACAAAATATTTTATATTCTTGTAATAATTGGTACAGTAGAAGGAATTTATCAAAAACACTCATCCTCTTCACTAGATTTGAGGAGAAAATCCAAAAAAAGGACAGAAATGAGGCAACCGTTTCACTCCAGTGATGACATATTTGAGGAAAGTACCGTTTCATATATTTAGGAAACACTACCACTTAAAGAGAAATGAGAGATGTCTTATAATTTTCAATGTGATTCAGTTTCATTATAATTAAACTTTTCTGACCTTTCCCGCGGACAAATTAACTTTCTTTCTGGCCCACAGCAGATCCATGTCTCTTTGGATGAGCAACCAATCCAGTAAAGGCAACATGTCACATACAATAACCAACACACAACCGACCACAGTGTGTTAATTTATTATATAAGTGTCATGTTCCCTGTGTCAATCAAGCACACATGATGCTAGAAACATCCAGGTCCAGGCAGAACCTGAAGAGATTTTCACTCCCTCTCTATAAAGACTTACTTCATGAATTCTCCTCCACACTGAAACACAGAACAAATAATGTATTGGTTTTAGAGCAGCAAAAAGATTGTCTGTGTAAGAGAGGAAGATTTCCACCGCAGAAATGTTTAATGTGTAGAGATCGGAGAAAACACACACTCTCATATACACATTTCAGGACAAATTGTCCTATTTAATGCAGAAACAACAAGAAAGTTATGTAATTATAGGTTTTCCCTAAATTGTCCAAAAATTGACTGGGGAAAGTGTATGGTCCATTCTCTGTATGTATTCCACAATACGATTAAGGAAAAAAGAACAAAGATGGTCTTAGTGTAAGAATGTGTTTGTTAGTCTACTCTGTGTCTGAAGCTGCAGACTGCTGCAACACGTCCATGGTGTAGGAACCCTTTCCCGAGCCACATTTACTAGCTCTGACTGGGGGATCCCGAGGCGTTCCCAGGCCAGGTTGGAGATATAATCCCTCCACCTAGTCCTATGCCTCCTCCCAGCTGGACGTGCCTGGAACACCTCCCTAGGGAGGCGCCCAGGAGGCATCCTTACAAGATGCCCGAACCACCTCAACTGGCTCCTTTCGACGCGAAGGAGCAGCGGCTCTACTCCGAGCTCTCTTTTTGTCACAACAGTGCAATAAATTAAATGTAATACCGCACCCGCTGCGCCGTTTGTCCAACCAATCTCGCGCTCCATTGTCTCCTCACTTGTGAACAAGACCCCAAGGTATTTAAACTCTTTCACTTGAATAAGGTACTCCATTGGTTTCCTGCTGAGAACCATGGCCTCAGATTTA
>NW_022605616.1:308402-308946 GCF_008692095.1 Etheostoma spectabile | reverse complement strand
GTGCTGATCCTCATCCCAGCCACTTCACACTCGGCGAACCGGCAGTGAACCGATCCAATGATCGGTTTTGCTGCCAACAGGGTGGGACAACACCTGCTGACAGGGTGGGAAATTAGCACCCACCAACAGCCAATGGCGTGAAGTAGTTTTCAGCGCTAGCCCGTGACATCAGTTTAAAAAATGTGACAAAATACCCCACATGTTAGGAGGCCTGCCGCGAAGTCAGCAGTAGCAACTATTGAGGGTGAAGTAAAGAAAAAGAAAATGATTTTTCGAACAAGTGGCATATTGTGGAGAAGGGAAAACAAGGGAAAGGTTAGCCTACTAGGGTTGGGCGATGTCCCCGGAATTGGCAGTTGATCAGACATACATTTAAATGCCCTCTGTAAATAGACAATATTATTTGCTGCTGTAGGGGCAGTACATTACAACTTGGACTCCTTTCAATTAACTACGGTGCCGTAAAGTCTAGACTCAATCAAATTACTGTGATCTGAGAATGTTTGCCTTTAACAGAGTGACAGTAATAACCTAATATACCATC
>NW_022605616.1:295069-308392 GCF_008692095.1 Etheostoma spectabile | reverse complement strand
TTAAACTACATTCTCGGTTATATTTGCACTGAATAACGCATTTAATAAACAGAAACATAACTCCTGAAGCACACATGAACAGATAAGCAGTATTAACTCACATAAAATAGCACCCTCGTGACTTACCCTACTGTTGCTAACGTACATAAATCATAAATCCTACATAACATCGTCATCAGACTTACTATTACTAAAGATATGGAGCAGAGGAGACCTCCACGTAGAGGGGTAACAACCAGACTGATAAATGACGTTCAGGGAGCTTTCACAGCAGCGTGGCCGCGTTGTTTCAACGGTTTTATTAGTACAGTTAATCCCACAGCTAGACCACCAGCAGCATGCTACTACTAACGTAACAGTAGCCTCCCTGAGCAAGTGCAACGTTGACGCTGTAATAAAAGCGCATGAGGGGGAGTGGCAGCTCCTCTGTATGCGCTGTAAAAAAAAAAATACACTGTTGTGTGTGTGTGTATACTGTTTGTATACTATATTTTTACTTATTAACTGTCTAGTAAAGTTCAAAGACAGTGTTTTGCAATCCACATGTTTACATATGTTTATTACAGTAAATAGTAATTAAATAATCTAAATACTAATTAGAAAAACAAAAAAATATTTGTATTCATATTTCTGGAATATGCACTTTAGTTTGTGTGATTTGTTTCTGACTTTCATATGAATGTTTATACCAGGCTGGATCAGTGCTCAATACACTGCTGTGATTGAAGTACGTAACCAAAGATGTAATTCATATAAATTCATGCATCACCTAATTGCATCATCACATACAAGCCTGGCCTCAGGCTTGTAAGAACAGTTTGTCTATCTAATGTGTTGTTTATACTATACAATGATTCATTGCTTGTCATTGTTGAATAATACAGAAGACAAAGAGCTTTAAAAAAATTGCATATTAAATCTCAATTGCAATATTTGGTGAAAAAAATCCCAATTAGATAATTTTCCAAAATCGTTCAGCCCTACAATGGTCACCCTCCTCCTCAGGAATGGACCCCTCTCTTCCACTCTTCCTCTTTTCATCTGTCTCTACAAGCCATGCAAGGATCCCAGAATACACATGGCGGGTGCTAAAATAGGTCTGGGCTGGGTGATGAATTAGCCGGGGCATATTTAGGGAGCAAGGGAGCGACAGAGAGGGAGAAAGAAAGATTAGAGAGACAGACAGAGAGAGAGTGAGAAAGAGAGAGAGAGAGAGTGAGAGAGAGAAAATAGCTCCTAATGTTTAATCACAGCTAGATCAAAGACAGTCCATGGCTGACAGACAAAATCGGTGAACCTTGCTTAGATTTGTTCATCCATCATAACAAAGCTTTGACTCTGTGTGTGTGTGTGTGTGTTTGTGTGTGTGTGTGTGTGTGTGTGTGTGTGTGTGTGCCTATGATCTGGGTATAAAACACGTGAGAAAAGACCAACTCCTGAGGTTGAGAGATAAAGCTGTTAGCAGATTGGGGGCAATCAAGAGACAGGGACAAACACATTAACACAAACACCTACGGAATTTCAAATTTGTCATGTGAGGTTAATGTGAGTTAATGTGCTTTTCTTGTTTAAATGTCATTGGGGAGTAAATATCTTTGGATTTTGGACTGTTGGTCGGACAAAACAATTACAATTTGCAATTTGAAAACATCCCCTCGCACTCTGGGAAGTTCCCACAGGCATTTTTCTTTACTATCTAACATTCTGACATATCTGACGAAGCACGGTTAGCCAGGTTAGTCAGGCTAAATTGGCAAAGGCTTGTGTAAAACTGTATGCCAACAATGTTGCGTATATTTGTGGAGTGTGGATAAACTTCAAACATCGTGACGATTAGCGGAGCCGTAGTAATAACTAATTTTATAGATTGTTTATCGCATGTCACATAAATAAATTAGGTTTACGGATGTCTTCCTGATGCACACACAAATATTTCTTTGTTTTAAAGAAATGTAATAGAAATCCACAAGTATTTTCAATTTTCATCAAAACACATTTGGAGGTTGTAACATTTACATACAAACTGCTTTCCTGTGTGGTCGTTACTGCATTTGTGTTTGTGTTTGTTTAACTGTTGATTAAGCAATTATCAAAATTGTTGCCAACATGTTTTTCTGTTGACTGACTTATTAATCAAGGTATAACTGTGTCTTTAGAATAATGCAAGACCTGTGTTTAGGTATTTGTTGTTTCAGTTGATATTCAGCTGTAGTGGTCTTAAAGTTGGTCTTAAATTAGCAGAGACACTTATGCAGGGCTTTGCGCTGTGCTGCGCAGGGTGCAAGATAGGGCCTCTTAAGTGGAAGCTACTTTTTTTCCCTTACCGTATCAGCATGCGGTAAGGTCTTGGACACAGTGGTCTCAAGCAAGAGAGAAAAGGTGTTAAGGTGGAGCGCTATCACACTTTCCTTTCTTGCGGACAGTGACACTACTGTGCGTGCATCAAAAAGTCAATCTGATGTCCTGTGGGGTAGCCTACGGGACAATGTTATGTAGGATTTCTGAATAAGCAACAGTAAGCTAATTCACAAGGGTGCTATTTTATGTGTGAGCTAATATTGCGCATCTGGTCATGTGTGCTGCAAGAGTTATGTTTCTGTTTATTGAATGCGTTATTCAGTGCAAATATGAATGTAGTTTAATCTCAGTAACGATCGTATATTAGGTTATTACTGTCGCTCTGTTAAAGGCAAATGTTCCACTGTAGATCAGGATCACGGACATCTGATGGAGTATAGACGGCAACGTAGTTAAGTAAAAGTGGGTCAAGTTGTAGTTTACTGTCCCTACCAATAGAAAGTATTACAGCAGAGCCATGTAATACTGTCTATTTACAGGGGGCATTTAAATGTCTAATCCTTTCTATGTTAACTGGTAGCCCATAGTAGTAAAAAGAGATATGGTAAAATAAAAAATGATTTTAGACACGAGTCCTGAGAGCTTCAAATAGTGACGCCAAGAGTCCAAACCCAGAGCATCAAAAAGGGACGCCAAGAGTCCCGACCAAGCGTGTCTTAAAATGATGCTGAAGGAGACTTTTTGCATCAGTAACAAACACCAAAGGCACCTGACCAAGTATTGCTTTTTGACGTGATGGCAGTGAGAATGTATTGGAGCTCCAAGGCAGTTGCTCTTGACTGAGGTATATAAATTATCATAGTCCACCTTACTACATTGAGAGTATCTTAGTGTGGTTTCTCTTTGCGGCATAAAAGCACAGTGAGATTTTGCTGCTGCTGGATGAGCCAAGTGGCCACTTAATTATCAGCTCGACACCAGAATGTGTTGGAGCTTTTCTAAGTGCACACATGCACTCAACTTCCATCAGTGGTGGGAGAAGTATTCAGATCCTTCACTTAAGTAAAAGTAATAATACCACACTGATAAAATACTCTGTAAGTAAAAAGTCCTGCATGGAAAATTCACTTAAAGTAGTAAAAGTAAAAGTTCTCAATGCAGAAAAATCCTCGCAATTTAGAAACTGGAAACGACCAAAACAGTTCTGTTAAATGTTTAGAGGTTTAGTCCTTGACGCAGCGGTGCAGGGTTTGACTACAACCTTGGCCCTTTGGTGCATGTCATTCCCCCTCTCTCTCCCCTTTCATGTCTTCATCTGTCCTATTAAATAAAGGTCTAAAATGCCACACAAAAAAAATATTTTTTTGTAAAGTAACTAAAACTTATTAAAGTGCCCCTATTATGAAACAAATTGCTTTTTTCTGGGATTTGGGGTGTTATTTTGTGTCTCTGGTGCTTCCACGCACATACAAACTTGGAAAAAAAAACTATCCATGCCGTTTTGAGTGAGTTACGGTTTCTGAATGTCCTCTATCTTCAGTCTGTTCAAAATGTGCACAGCTTTCTACGTCTCTAGCCGGGATGAGGTGGCTAATCATAGCACATGCTAGCGCTAGCATCCTAGCTTGTTCTCAATGGCAAAACACTGCTACAACACCCACTAGTTCACCATAATCTACAAAAGAACTACTTCTTGTCCCTGTTCTGTAGGTGTTCTACAAGCGTGCCCTTGTTTAGAAGAAGTCTCCCAGCTAATCCTGCCTTGTCCTGACCAAAGTTGGAGGAAGAGTTATCTAGCTGAGGTGATTTTACCAAGCTACTGAGCATGCGCAACTCCCAACAAAGATAGTATAGAAGTCAGATGTCTCACTCTGTAGCTAAAACAGAGACCCAAACACACAGGGTGACAACAGGATCTGCAGCAATGTGCAGTACAACAAAAATATGTTTTGTTTTTTTTAATTAAACCATGTCAACCTCAAAATACAATTATAAACCTGAAAATGAGCATAATATGGGCGCTTTAAGATTAATGTAGTGGAGTAAAAAGTACAATATTTTTCTCTGAAATGTACTGGAGTAGAAGTAGAAAGTGGCTTGAAAAAGAAAAGACTCAAGTAAAGTAGAAGTACCATATTTTCTAGACTATAAGTCACTCGGGTATAAGTGGCATCAGTCAAAAAATGCGTCATAAAGAGGAAGAAAACATATAAGTTGCACTGGACTATAAATCGCATTTATTCAGAAATTTATTTCACAGAATCCAAGACCAAGAACAGACATTTAGCACACAGAACAACAGGCTGAATCTGGTATGTGTCCGCAATGTTAGTGTAACAATACATATTACATACAATTAGCACACAGAACAACTACCAGGGCGTGGAGACATAACTGCACTGTTCACAAGCCTCTCCCGCCAGCAACTTGTTCAAGCACCCATCTGTGGACTCGTTCCTCCAGCTCTGGCCACCTTGCTTTCTGCCCACGATTAGCTTTCTTTGTTTTCTTCATTTCAGTAAGAGTAACCTTTTCGCCCTCACAAGTTTCTGACTCACTCCAAACTTTCCTCCTGCTGCTTGATTACCGTTTTCAGCTGTATATTTTACTACCTGCAGTTTGTAATTTTCTTTTTGGGGGCATTTTGTTTGTGTTCAGTCTTTCTCAGTTGTCTTTAGGAGCAGCATATAGTTGTCACAAGCCTAGAACGCCCTCTCGCAGCTGTAGACAGTAATATTTTCATTATGAATTAACATTTAAAAACATGTTAAATTATATAGTATTTTGATATATAAGTCACACTAGACTATAAGTCGCAGGACCAGCCAAACTATGAAAAAAGTGTGACTTATAGCCCGGAAATACAATTTGAACTTAAGTACAGTTTGTAAATGTCCTTTGTTACATTTCACCACTGCTCATCATCTCTCTTCCTCTCCCTCACACATTCATTTACAATTCTGAATTGAGTGTGACATTATTCTCACTGTGCTTATTAAATAATAAGCCACACTGCTCTTCAGCACCTAATCCAAAGTCTTCCCCCACAGTTCAAAGTGTCATGCAGTCTGTTACATGCTCAATTTGCTCTGCTGTGGATTCATTATTCATCTCCAGGCTTAAATGAATGGGCTTTCATGGAATCAACAGGAACCGTATGACAACCTCAATTTACTGCGAGAAGCCTGTAAGAACCTGGGTTTTTGGTAAGTAGGTGTAAAGTGCTTATATTTTCACTTTACCTAAAACTGTGAATAAAGTGGGCAGGCAAATAACTATTATTTTCATAGTCGATTGTTTTATCGATTAATCAATGAGTTGTTTGGTCTAGTTGTCAGAAAATTGTGAAAAATTTCAAATCAGTGTTTCCCAAAGCCCAAGATGACGTCCTCAAATGTCTTGTCTTAAATATTTTCAGTTTCAAATTACAAAACAGTTAAGAAACTGAAACAAATTAACATGAGAGATTTTTTTAATAACCAATTAATCCATTATCAAAATATTCAGGGATTAATTTAACAGTTGACAACTCATGGATTAATCTTTGCAGATCTAGAATAAAGAGTAGCACTGTTACAACTGACAAACATGATACTGTGTGTACACTGTGATGTTTAAAAAGCCTTGAAAGTAAAAAGCCAAATGTTACCTCTCCCCACCTTGCTAATTAGTTTGCATCTAGTGCTTTGTGTTTTACAGAGAAATACTAACTAGAACCACCGCCATGACTGTCCAGACTCATAATACATGTCAAGACTAAGAAGCAATTTAAAAGAAGTTATTTTATGTATGTTTGGTAAAATGTTGCTGCTTCACACACATCTTTAACCAGGCAACACAGAAGATCTATACACTCACCACAGATACAGGATTAGTGTCCCCAATTCAGTATCGGCCCAAATGTCTCCCTTCTGTTCCTGAGTTATAGCGTTTACAGTAATAATGGCCAGAAAAGTGTTTTTGAAAACCATTATGTCATAGTGAAGTTGACTTTTAGGATATAAAATATATAATTGTCATAATTGTATTGGACATTTGTGTGAAATGTCATAATTAGCATAAGAACTCTTGACATTGGGCTAAAAACTACGAGTGGGTATTGCACATTGTTTCCCAAATCAATTCGATTTTCTTATTCATTACAATGTTAATTAGGTCAGGGAAATTTTTGAGTTAACGATTTTGCTTGGATATAAAAGAGATTATCAGAGAACTTGTGCTGTATATTGTACAAGTAAAAAGCAACCCTCAAATATGTTTTATAATGCACCAGGTTAACGTTAATAAGAATTGACCTCCAAAAAAGTGGTTCAAATCACTAAATCCATGATAAAAAGGCATAAATTAAAAGATTACTTCAGAGATTTTATTAATCAATCTCAGATCCCTAAAACTTTCAAAGATTTTAATTGGAGAATTCATTATTTTAACCCAGCCCTACTGAAAAAACGCATTTTGTGAGGTCACAGAGACCTTCACTTTTGACTTTCAAAACCAAATCAGTTCATTCTTGAGTCCAAGTGGATGTTTCTGCCACATTTGAAGAAATTCCCCCCAGTGGGTCCTGAGGTTCATAGGAATGGGACGGACGGATGGAAAAACCACCTGAAAACAGAATGCCTACGGCCACAGCTGACACTTTCGCGGAGGCACAATAACACTAAAAAACCCTTTTAGCATCCAGCTAAAAGGAAGACAGCTATATCTTTTGTATGAAGACTGCTCTTTAAATTAGTGCTGTGCAATAAATCTTTTTTTGATTGCGATTTCGGCTCCTAACAATCACAACAATGTAATTAAAGAAAAACTATTATTTTGCACATTACATTTTGCAAGTAAACTCTTATTTTGTCTTTTTTTGAGAATGACCCAAGCACTTTCACCCTTCCTAAAGGGGTAAACTCAATCAGCCAACATTGGAACATAGTTTTTATATTGTTTATTTTAAGGGGAATTCAAAAAGTTCAACAGGAAAAGTATTTAGGGAAATTTCACAGTTCAAGATGTCTTGTATGATGTACTGTATCAATGCAACATCTTTCCAAAAGGCAATGAGTAATCGTGTTAAATAATACTGATTTCAATAGTGAACAAAGTAATTGTGATTATTATTGTTTTCATAATCCAGCAGCTCTACTATAAATTAAGTTGACTGTTGTTATATTATAGGGTGATGATGTAAAAACACAACTAAAACACAATACTATACAATTTGTAGAATCAGGTTAAAAAAAATTTACATAATGGTACACGCTGCTACACTGTACTGTGTGTTTCTGCAGGACTTTGGAATTGGTTGCCCTAATGCAGCACACATATCAAACACTGCAATTTCTTGTTTCAGTGAGACTATTCAAAGACAATCAACATGTGTCAGAGTGCTGTGACTGAGAGTGTCTGGGTACGAGTGTTGAGGGGCCTCCTGCAGTGATTATGCCTGGTATTCAATGACAAAAGCGTGTACTTGTCACCCACACGTTGATACAATGGGAGAATAGAAGGTTTGAGTGACTCCCACCTGCAGCTCATTGGTCTGCTGAAGTTACATTGCTGAAGCCGAGCAGGGGAAAATGGAAAGTGCTGACATCTCATTCAACCCACAATGACACTTTACAGTCTCTCTAGACCCTGCAGACCCCCATCTGACAAGGTTTGATCTGAGGTACCAGCGTATGAATACAATGACACTGATCCAGGGGAAATGGTAACTACTATGTGTTGTATAGCTGAATACAGTATGCGGCAGGGGTCGGCAACCTTTTAAAGATGAAGTGCCATTTTAAAATGTTCTTGCTCATCAGTGGCCATATCATTAAGCTTGCCATCATCTACCGAGCCCACTCAGGCAGTTTTTTTTATTTCTTTTTATATTTGTGGATGGGGAAATAGTCAATCGAGCTACCATAAATGCGCTCCTGCCAAAGAATGTGAAAGATATAATTTTGGATTGGCACATATTGCTAGTGTGCCATTAGTTGAGCTACTGCGTGCCAATGGTGGCACAAATCTTATAGGGAATAGTAGCTCAGTGTGGACTTGGCTTCGGAACCCAGTGTTTCCCCTAGGTCCCAAGTGTCAAACTCAAGCCCGTCGGCCAAATCCGGCCCCCAGCAAATTTTGATCTGACTCCCTTTATATATTATGGTTCACAATAAATGTTGGCCTGCCTAGTTTTTGTTACATTTTACAAAGTTTTTGCTGCCTTTCCGGCATTTCTGTCGCTTTATTTGAAATTTTTGACGGTTTTGGCCTTTTGACCGCACTTCACTTATTTAAAAAGAAAATATGTCACTTTATAGGCTGGTTTAGGCATGTCACAATACCAAAAATCAAGTAGTCGGTACCAATGCCACCAAAAGTACATGATACTCATCCTACATGCTACTTAGCTATTGTAACTCATGTTAGGCTGTAACAGACAAAGGCAGACAGGAACAGATTTACTTTCTGCTTGGAAGCCCCAGGTGAGGTAGTGAAAGCCACTGCTGTAGATGTACGGTAAAGAGACTTAAAGAAGCCAAAAAAAGACTTGCAATAATTTCTGACACATTTACCAAATAAAACCAAACAAAGAAATCCTCAAGTAATGAAACAGTTTACTTTCAGCTCAAAACGTACCAAATATATAGTTTACATAGTATATATAGTTTTCCAGAGATTGAAAAGTGGCTGATCGTCTTTCACTAGTGGTTCAGCAGTATAAACTGATCCCCTGGCAACTTATAAGGGGGGGGGGGGGGGGGGGGAATCAAAACAGCATAGTATTGTGATATTTTCAGTGGCAATACTGTATCAATACGCAGACACCAAATATCAATCTTTTTCTATCTAAATTGCACGAGAATTACATTTTTTGGTACTACAATAATAAAATCAATTGAAATTTATATTTTTAGATGACAGATGTTGACAAAGTTGTATTGTATCAAGTTTAAAAAAGGTTATAAATTGCAGTATATGGGGGAATATCACAATATATTTAAAATGGCAATTATCTCGTATCCTGACGTATACTGTATGTATTGTGGGGCCTCTGGTGATTCCCACCCCTAGTGGGTTATGTCACTTACTACAAAGACATGTGCGATCGTTAGAGTGGTAAGCTGCCAAGGGATCGTTTATATATTTATACTACCATTAGAATTCACAGTGAGTGAGTGGGTGTGTTGATGACGTTTCTACCAAGGGCCTGGCGAAAAACAGGAAGAATGTCTTGGCTGTTGTGTGCTACATGTGTAAAAAGGCAACAAGTTCATATGAGAAAGGGGCTTTAATAAAGTCCATATAGATAGTATGGCTAGCTGTATAGCTGCATATATTTTTTTGCGGTGCCTTGAACAGGGTGACAGTGCTCCTGGATCGCATTTAGGACTTAGAAAAACGCTCTCGCAGATCCAATTTGAGAATTGTAAATGTCCCAGAAGACAGCCAAGGAGGAGAGGATCCTGTAGAGTTTATGTCAAACATGGTGATGGAGATTATTAGCAGTGAGGTTTTCAACTCTTTTCCAATTTTGGAGGGGTCGCAACGAGTGGAAAAAAGCATGAACATAGTGGAAGGTCTCCAATGGGCTAGGCTAGACAACATGAACTGAAAAACAAGAATTCTAACCTGAGAATATACCCAGATTTCAGAGTCCGTCTCTTAAGGAGAATTAAGTAAATAAAATAAAATTAAATAAATAAAATTCAAGCTACTTTATCCAGCCTGTTTAGTGGAAATACGTTTAAATTCGAATCACTGTAGGAAGCCAAGGCATTCGTTCAAGAATGACCCGACGGATTGCTTAAAAACTAAGCTTTGAACTGGTTATGAAGTGGCTAGGTGGCTACTTTAGCTGTATTACATAAAATAGCTATATGAAACTATAGCTAGTGGCTAGTTCACAGCAGTTTTTCAGACTGAACTGTGCTTGAGATGTGTTTTCTTCACTGATCGATAATGGCAGAATAAACTGACTAACATGAACATTTTGAGGAGAATCTATATTATGCCCTGCCTACTATATGCATCCTCTCTTAAAAATACATTTAATTTTTCTGTTTGGGGTCATTCTAAACGGTAATTCATGTGAAAGTGGTGGTGGCTAACTGGCTATTAATACATTACTATTACCTAAATGTTAAGTTTTAAACATCACTATCGTTGTTCAAGCTCACTGTCGGAATAGTCCGTAATGATGTGACGAATGTTAGACGGTGATATTGATTATTTTTAACTTAACTTAAGTCGAGGCTCTCTTGGAGGTTAATCGTTTAGTTAGGAAATAATGCATTACCGGAAGAGTCAAGATTTAAAGGGGGACCAGCGGTCTGCCTATGTTCTGGAGGCAGACATTGGTCATTTTTGTGTTGATTTTATCGTTGGGATGGGTTTAATTATTGACACAACCAATGTGTGTTTATTCTGTGCTAAAAAAAGGTTTTTATACTGCTGAGTGGGATTTTTGTTCATTTTGTATGATTATTATTTTGGAGGAGTTGTTGATGAACAGTCACCTTTCTGTGGGGTGCACACTCCACCCCCTCCCCCTCTTCCCCTTTCGCGGCGCATGTCTGATGGCACAAATGATAGTAAGGCAGAAGTAAGTGTGTTATCCACCCGATGTATAAGCTGGAATATGTTCCCACTTCAAAAAAGGTGAAGCATTTTTACAAGAAACTCACTAATAGCTAATCCAGTTAGGCTCAGAAAAAACTGGGTTGGACAGACTTTCCATTCTACCTTTAACACCAAGCAATATTAATTCATAAAAATATATTATTTACTCCTTCAAAAACAATCTCTGATCCTCAATGATGGTTTATAACAGTGTCATGTTCTCTCTTTAACACCCCAGTCATACTTATAAGTGTATAAGCCCCTAATTGGGATGATGTTGGCTTCACTGACAAACTCACCTCCCTGATTCCAAATCTAAATTCACATAGGCTCATTCTTGCTGAAGATCTTAATATTGTGACAACAATAGATCGTTCCAATCCTAAAACATTAGCACGTTCCAAAATGACCCTGGCTCTTTATGATTTCATGGAAATGTGATTTCAAACAGACTGTGTTGACCCATGGAGGTTTTACTATACATATAAAGAGGAATTCTCTGTCTTTTCACACATTCATCATACATATACAGTAGAATATTTTTTAATGACAACTCACTCCTTCCTTCTGTAAAGAAAGTAGAGTATATTGCCATAGTGTAATCAGACCATGCACCAGTGATTCTTGATCTTGTTTTCTCTCAAAATCTAACACTGCGCAATAACTGGAGACTGAACACAGCCTTATTGGCAAACATACAAGTACACATACAGTTTTGTAAATTTGTATCCAAAGCAATTGATGAGGTTTTGTTCTTCAACAGATCAGACTTAATATCACCATCTACTTTATGGGAGACACTGAAAGTTGTTATAAGGGGAGAAATTATGGCATACTCCATATCAGGTAATAAAGCAAGATTAACCTATTAACTCTATGAGAAAAACAGACCACCAGTATTTGACAGCACCAACTCTGGAACTATTTAGAAACAGAATGGCTCTGAAAACTTTGTATGATTTATTATCGACACAAAAAAACTGTGAGACACCTCCTGTTGTCAAGAGGGCCCTATTATAAGCATGGAGAAAAAGTAGGTGACTTGTTAGCTTATCACCTGAAATACAGATCAGCGTGTTGTATGGTCACACAGACTCACAGTGCTTCACAGTTAACAATAGATCCAGTGGAAATAAACAATGCTTTTAAAACAAATTACTCTGACTTGTATTCATCGGAATTTCCACACGATATATCTAACATGTTACAATTTTTCAATGATTTAAACATCCGTAAAATAGATTTGGCTTTTAAAACTGACTTGGACAAACCCTTGCAAGAAAGAACTACAAGAAATCTTTGATTTTATCCAGAAAATGCAAAGTGGTAAAACCTCAGGGCCAGATGGCTCTCCTCATCTCAGTTAGCTCCCATTCTCCTCAAAATGTTCAATCATTCATTGAGTCACTCAAACCTACCACCAAGGTTATAAACAAAAACAAACTAAATAACAAAAACTAGGTGGGAAAAAAACATTGTTGTTAACGGAGATACAAATAAAAACGAGTAATTAGAAAAAAACCATAACTAACTAAAACGGTAACGTCTGTTTGCCAAACTAACTAAATTATTGAGTAAATGTCTTTGGTTTTTGTCTTTGTCTATGTCTTTCACAGAGCAAATAACGTTATATCTTTCACAGTTGACATTTCCGACCATAGACCTGTTCTATACAGTCTCTCTCTATATATATATTGAGTATATATACACTCACCAAAAGGATTATTAGGAACACCTGTTCAATTTCTCTCATTAATGCAATTATCTTATCAACCAATCACATGGCAGTTGCTCCAATGCATTTAGGGGTGTGGTCCTGGTCAAGACAATCTCTTGAACTCCAAACTGAATGTCAGAATGGGAAAGAAAGGTGATTTAAGCCATTTTGAGCGTGGCATGGTTGTTGGTGCCAGACGGGCCGGTCTGAGTATCTCACAATCTGCTCAGTTACTGGGATTTTCACTCACAACCATTTCTAGGGTTTACAAAGAATGGTGTGAAAAGGGAAAAACATCCAGTATGCGGCAGTCCTGTGGGCAAAAATGCCTTGTTGATGCTAGAGGTCAGAGGATAATGGGCCGACTGATTCCAGCTGATAGAAGTGCAACTTTGACTGAAATAACCACTCGTTACAACCGAGGTATGCAGCAAAGCATTTGTGAAGCCACAACACGCACAACCTTGAGGCGGATGGGCTACAACAGCAGAAGACCCCACCGGGTACCACTCATCTCCACTACAAATAGGAAAAAGAGGCTACAATTTGCAAGAGCTCACCAAAATTGGACAGTTGAAGACTGGAAAAATGTTGCCTGGTCTAATGAGACCTTCAGACATTGAGACATTCAGATGGTAGAGTCAGAATTTGGCTAGGGGTGCACAATATATCGAATCAGTATCGTTATCGCGATATCACGTTGCTCG
>NW_022605616.1:289433-295044 GCF_008692095.1 Etheostoma spectabile | reverse complement strand
ATTATTAATTATCGAAAGTCTCGCGATAATTCTTTTTTATGCGTCCCGTCCGACACGCAGACGGAGTTTGAAGGAAAATGAAAATTGGCGGAAGTGCGTGGAGGGCGGAGCCAGGCTAGCGTCGCGCCTCCGCTGGAACATAAATCAGTGAAGATATAGACAGAAAGACAAAACGAAGTGAAAGAAAAGAAAAGACCTAAAGAAGAGAGAGCAAAGGGAGCAAAAGAAAGAACACAAAAGTAAAAATGAGTGTTGCTCAGGGAAGGACACAATAAAGAGGTTGAAGAGGAAACTTTAGAGGCCAAAAGTAAAGTTGCGTCCAGAGCATCAGGTGGCTATAATGACTGACAATGGGAGATATAAAGAAAGCGCGGAACTCAACAAATGGCAGAGGCTACAATGGTTGGACACCTGTTGCACAATGCTGTTGGTATTATAAATTATTTGTAACTTTCATTAAATGTATAAGGGATGGATTTCATTAGATACACTGACATATTGTATAGATCTCGAAGCTGACACAATCATATATTATTTATGTGACACATTGCAATAAAACTGAAATAATAGACCCATTTAAATAAACCTTATTTCTTTTTCATTAGTATTTGTTGCTATAACTTGTTTTAATAGATACAAAGTGCTAATACATGTATTCAGGGCTGTAGTACTCGAGTCCGGTCTTGGACTCGAGACAGTTTTTCTATGGACTCGGACTTGTCTCGGACTTGATAGTATTTGGACTCGGACTTGTCTCGGACTCGGACTTGTCTTGCCAATTTACTTTTGGCTCAAACCGAGTCCAGGTGTCTTTATTAGTTGATGATAATATTGGAGGGAAGTGAAACACAGTCCAGGTGGGGATATTGTTCGGCTTTTTACAGTTTCAGCCAGCTAACGTTAGCTAACGCTACGCCGGTGTTTGCTAACGTTAGCGCACCAGCGTTAGCCTAGCTTACTAACGCTAGGTAAATATTAAGGCTGTTTTTGGAGTTTCTTATATCTGCGTCCACGTTGTCAACATAAGACCTGTGGCGTTAGTTTGAGCCATCATTGTATCACATGAAATAAGCTTTGCGCCTACGAGATGGGTGGGTTTTTGTTACGTTAGCCCGTTTGTATGCTAGCGGACATTAGCTAACGTTGCCGAGGTGTGTGTGTGTGTGTGTGTGTGTGTGTGTGTGTGTGTTAACGAACATATGTTAAATTACACGCTGTTCATTGTTGTTTACCAAACTTTGTTTTCTGAAAATACATGTCTTTCCTATTAACCCACGTCCAAATAACAATAGAATACATTATTTTTTTAGGGAAGCCATAAACCAATCATAGGGCTACACTCTGTAATACTGGTCACTTCATTTCTACACTACATCTGGAGTGAAGCTATGTTGTCATTTAGTTGCTTAAATGCTCAGTACTAGTACCATATCAGTTCCAATGCTCAGTACTAGTACTACTGTAGCAGTATTGTCTATGTAGCTATTATGAGTTATCACCATATGATATCAAGGGGAATGGCTATACTCATAAATCCTGGGTGTTCTGACACTGTTTTTGCTTTTATATCAACAAATAACCCAAATGGATTGTCTTGATACTGTCATGCATAAGACCTTTTTTTCTGTCCTGGACTCGGTCTTGACTCGGACTGAACCTCTCTGGACTCGGTCTCGAACCTCTTTGGACTTGGTCTTGACTTGGACGCGACTAGTCCGGTTGGACTGTCTTGGACTGCAAAGGTGTCTTGACTACAGCCCTACATGTATTATGCCTTGAGTGATGACCAGTGGGGGGAATTTAATAAGTAGACTTACTCAGTACTGTACTATGTTGAGTAATGTACTTACTTGAGGTTTTCATGCCACTTTTTACTTTACCTTAGTTACTTTGTTCTTTTCAAATTTAGATTTTTTTGCACACAAAACAGTTTATAAAGTAAAATGTTTTATCATAAATGTAACTACACACAGCCATATAACGGCCTATAAGTCCAGCTGAAATGATTAGACCATTAAACACACAAGTATTTACACTTTCTAAAATGTGATGATTTTTCAGCTTTGAGTAATTTTACTTTAATACTTACTTTATATACATTTACCTGATGATATACTTGCATGCTTTTGCAGGACTTTTACTTCTAACAGAGTAATTCTACAGTGTGGTATTAGTACTTTTACTTAAGTAAAGGATCTGAATACTTCCTCCACCACTGGTGATGACTTACATCACATCATCATACAGGGGGAAACATTGTGACGGCTCATCGTTCACGTCTTAAACCAGCTACGGTTGACATGCTCGTCTTTTTGACTTGCAATCTGTAGTCTACCTGGGAGTTGCCTTCTAAAGGCGGATGCACGGTTGTTGATGGGCCCTGTTTCTCTTGACATTTTATTTTATTTTTTTTAGATTCATTTTATTTTTTTAACATTTTGTTCTTATAAACAAGCTCATTTATTATTTTTATACTGTACAACCAGTAAAACATGTCCTGTTCTGTAGTAGACATGGTATTATTTATTTATCATGTTTGTACCAGTCCAATATGAATGTCTTTTGAAATAAACCTGGTGTAAAAATTGTTTTAATTGTTATTAATCTATTTTTATGCGTTTTTCCCATTACTTTTGTAATTTTACAATATGTAAAAATATCGAAATTAATATCATATCGCAATATTCATTATCAATATCGCAATATCAAATTTTTTCAATATCGTGCACCCTAAATTTGGCGCCAAACAGAATGAGAAAAGGATCCATCATGCCTTGTTACCATTGTGGTGGTGGTGTAATGGTGTTTTCTTGGCACACTTTAGCCCCTTTAGTGCTAATTAGGATCCTTAAATGCCACAGCCTACCTAATAGCATTGTTTCTGACCATGTCCATCCCTTTATGGCCACCGTGTACCCATCCTCTGATGGCTACTTCCAGCAGAGGATAATGCACCATGTCACAAAGCTCCAATCATTTCAATTGGTTTCTTGAACATGACAATGAGTTCACTGTACTAAAATGGCCCCACAGTCACCAGTCTCAAAACAATAGGCACGCTTTGGGATGTGGTGGACGGGAGCTTCGTGCCTGGATGTGCATCCCACAAATCTCCATCAACTGCAAGATGCTATCCTTCATATGGGCCAACCTTTATAAAAAATGCTTCAGCACCTTGTTGAATCAATGCCACGTAGAATTAAGGCAGTTCTTGAAGGGCGAAATGAGGTCAAACACCGCATTAGTATGGTGTTCATAATAATCCACAGGTGAGTGTATATATTAATACCTTTCGGACCTTTTTGAATGTTAGCTGACAATTAACTACATTACAATAAAGACTCAAACTAACACTAAAACTAATAAAACTAAACTTAAACTAAGCATTTCAAATAGCCAAAATAAATAAAAATAAAAACTAATGAAAATGAAAAACTAGCTTTCCTACCACAGAGCCTAACAGAGGCATCTATTTCACTAATTTTGAAAACCGGTAAGGACCCGTTGAGTGGGGTCATATGGCCAATTTCACTTCTAAACACAGATGTGAAGAATTCCAGGGGGGATTCCGAAGTGGTTGTCTCCCTGGATTTGAAGGGAGAAGGCATTTGACAGAATCAACCGAGGTTATCTGTTTGTCGTATAGAAAGATTCAGCTTTGGTTCAAATTTGATCTCTTGTATACTTCCCCAAAACCATCAGTGATAACTAAACATTAGCTTCCCAACTTTCCTTCGTTCAAGGGGTCCCCACAGCCCACTTCTATTTGCATTAGCTTTAGAGCTAAGTTGAGAACATCACGTCATACATGGGCTTTACAGGATGGGAGGTATAGCATAAAATTTCTCTATTGTAGACGACTTTTTGCTCTATAATCAGATCCAGTGTCAGTCTTATGTTGTTGTACTTTGAGAAGTTTAATACCCAGATAATATAAGCCCCTAACACTTTGCCCAGTATGCACAGTTGGGTTGTTCTATACCTGATGTGAGCTTTACAAAAAAGTGGTAATTGTTCCTTCTCTCAACCATTCTTTCTTTCTATTTTTAGAAAAAATAAATCAAGACACTGTATCTAAATTAATGGATTGGTATTGTTATCTTTCTTGAATAAAAACATGGTTTAAAAAAATCATCGGTCAGAGAAGAGGACAATTGTTATTCCCAGCAATTTAACCCAGAGACAGCGTGTGGACAATAACACAAAGCCATTTATCAAAACGGACTCGCTGTCACAAAAGCAGCTCCTATAATGAAGTGTACATGGCCATCAGATTAAAAGGGGTGGATAACAGAGAACAAGCAGAGAGAAAAGAAAAGAAGAAGAAGGAATAAAGAAGAGAAGAGAGAAGAATCCATATATTGTGGCCCTGATGAACATCAGGGCCAACGGCCACCTCATGTTCTTAGTTTCATTCATCTCAAACACTCATACACATACTTCCTTGTGTCATGTAGCTATTATGCTGCGTTTTACAGCAGTGCTCACACACAAGTGGCGGCATTTTCCTGTAAAGTGAGACACTGACACTCTAAAAAGGCTGTGTGTGGGTGTGTGGTGTTGTATGTGGATACTTTGATGGCATCCATTTTTTGTGCACTTGCTTGAGCCTGTTCGCAGTTATGTACAGAGTTCACACAGATGCACTATTTCTTAATCACATAGAGATGTTGATAATTAACCGTTTCACTGTTTAACCTTTAAACGACAATACGATCAGTTAAAAGCAATACAAAAATAAAGAGGTAATTATTATTTTTTGACTCCATTGCTGCACGATAGTTAACGGGTCATTGATTGGTTAAAGAAGGTCTGCTGTCGGTCAGAAAAAAACTCTAAATAAGCATCCCTAAATTAATAACATTAAACTTGAATTGAGTCAAGGTTTATAAGGTTAGTTAGAAAAATATTAAACCTACACGGGCCAATCCTTTTACAAGGTCAAGTGACTAGTGTAATGTGAAAGGTGTTGCTTGTAATGACAAACGCAGACAAACACATTTGATAAACCCACGGCACACTACCTGTCCAGCACCAAACAGCTGAAGACAAAGTAGTATAAGACTTGAGAGTGACGATTGGACTCTACGCCAAGTGAATTTGTGTTGCTCTGTGTCTGCTGGATGTGTACATAAGTAAGGAAGTATTATGCTAACATATTGGCCATTTCAACATTTCAAGGTGTCCGTTTGTTTACAGATTGGTCTGCTGTCCCAAGTGCCCAGACTCAATGTTTAGTTTAAGATTGCTGAAAATAATCACCGTTGTTCTTGTTGTGGTGCTTCTGAGGGCTGCCCAGCCAACACCCCCCCTTTTCCCCCCCCCCCACCTGTGGTTCCACCCTTGCTGTTGGTTTTTCCCCGCTTCGGGGCCACCCCCCCTGTTTACGTCTATTGCCTCCCTTCGGGCAATTGACTGTTTGTTCCCTCTTTGTTCCCCCTCTTTTTTTTGTTTATTTTTTTTTGCTTTGTAGGAGGGCGGAGCCAGGCTAGCGTCGCGCCTCCGCTGGAACATAAATCAGTGAAGATATAGACAGAGACAACAAAACGAAGTGAAAGAAAAGAAAAGACCTAAAGAAGAGAGAGCAAAGGGAGCAAAAGAAAGAACACAA
>NW_022605616.1:288818-289423 GCF_008692095.1 Etheostoma spectabile | reverse complement strand
ATGAGTGTTGCTCAGGGAGAAGACACAATAACAGAGGTTGAAGAGGAAACTTTAGAGGCCAAAAGTAAAGTTGCGTCCAGAGCATCAGGTGGCTATAATGACTGACAATGGGAGCAATATAAAGAAAGCTGCGGAACTCAACAAATGGCAGAGGCTACAATGTTTTGGACACCTGTTGCACAATGCTGTGGTCATTATTAAACTATTGTAACTTTCATTAAATGTATAAGGGATAGGATTTTATTAGGTATACACTAGACATATTGTATAGATCTCGAAGCGGACACAATCATATATTTATTTTATGTGACACATTGCAATAAAACTGAGAAAATATAGACCATTTAAATAAACTTATTCTCTTTTCATTAGTATTTGTGCTATAAATTGTTTTAATAGATACAAAGTGCTAATACATGTATTCAGGGCTGTAGTACTCGAGTCCGGTCTTGGACTCGAGACAGTTTTTCTATGGACTCGGACTTGTCTCGGACTTGATAGTATTTGGACTCGGACTTGTCTCGGACTCGGCCACTTGTCTTGCCCAATATGACTTTTGGTCTCAACCGAGTCCAGGTGTCTTTATTATGTTGATGATAATATTG
>NW_022605616.1:279374-288808 GCF_008692095.1 Etheostoma spectabile | reverse complement strand
GAAACACAGTCCAGGTGGGGATATTGTTCGGCTTTTTACAGTTTCAGCCAGCTAACGTTAGCTAACGCTACGCCGGTGTTTGCTAACGTTAGCGCACCAGCGTTAGAGCTAGCTTACTAACGCTAGGTAAATTTAGGTGTTTTGGAGTTTCTTATATCTGCGTCCACGTTGTCAACATAAGACCTGGGCGGTAGTTTGAGCCATCATTGTATCACATGAAATAAGCTTTGCGCCTACGAGATGGGTGGGTTTTTGTTACGTTAGCCCGTTGTATGCTAGGGACATTAGCTAACGTTGCCGAGTGGTGGTGGGTGTGTGTTGTGGTGTGTGTGGTGTGTGTTTAACGAACATATGTAAATTACAGCTGTTCATGTGTTTTACAAACTTGTTTTCTGAAAATACATGTCTTTCCTATTAACCCACGTCCAAATAACAATAGAATACATTATTTTTTAGGGAAGCCATAAACCAATCATAGGGCTACACTCTGTAATACTGGTCACTTCATTTCTACACTACATCTGGAGTGAAGCTATGTTGTCATTTAGTGCTTAAATGCTCAGTACTAGTACCCTATCAGTCCAATGCTCAGTACTAGTACTACTGTAGCAGTATTGTCTGTGCTATATGAGTTATCACCATATGATATCAAGGGGAATGGCTATACTCACTAAATCCTGGGGTTCTGACACTGTTTTGCTTTTATATACACAAATAACAAATGGATTGTCTGATACTGTCATGCAAAGACCTTTTTTTTTCGCCTGACTGGTCTTGACTCGGACTCGACCTCTCGGACTCGGCTCGAACCCTCTTTGGACTTGGTCTTGACTTGGACTCGGACTAGTCCTGGTCTTGGACTTGTCTTGGACTGACAAAGGTTGTCTTGACTACAGCCCTACATGGATTATGCTTGAGTTGACCAGTGGGGGAATTTAACTAAGTAGACTTCTCAAGTACTGTACTATGTTGAGTAATTGTACTTACTTGAGTCTTTCATGCCACTTTTTACTTTACCTTAGTTACTTGTACTTTTCAAATTTAGATTTTTTGCACACAAAACAGTTTTATAAAGTAAAATGTTTTATCATAAATGTAACTACACACAGCCATATAACGGCCTATAAGTCCAGCTGAAATGATTAGACCATTAAACAACCAAGTATTTACACTTCTAAAATGTGATGATTTTTCAGCTTTGAGTATTTTACTTAATACTACTTTATACATAATGATGATTACTGCATGCTTTGCAGGATTTTACTTCTAACAGAGTAATTCTACAGTGTGGTATTAGTACTTACTAAGTAAAGGATCTGAATACTTCCTCACCAGGTGATGACTTACATCACTCATCATACAGGGGGAAACATTGTGACGGCTCATCGTTCACGTCTTAAACCAGCTACGGTTGACATGCTCGTCTTTTTGACTTGCAATCTGTAGTCTACCTGGGAGTTGCCTTCTAAAGGCGGATGCACGGTGTTGATGGGCCCTGTTTCTCTTGACATTTATTTTATTTTTTTTAGATTCATTTATTTTTTTAACATTTTCTGTTCTATAACACACGCTCATTTTATTTATTATACTGTAAACCAGTAAAACATGTCCTGTTCTGTAAGACATGTTATTATTATTATCATGTTGTACCAGTCCAATAGAATGTCTTTTGAAATAAACCTTGTGTTGTAAAAAATTGTTTTTAATGTTATTAATCTATTTATGCGTTTTTCCCATTATTGTAATTTTACATATGTTTAAAAATATCGAAATTAATATCAATATCGCAATATTCATTATCAATTACGCAATATCAAATTTTTTTCAATATCGTGCACCCCTAAATTTGGCGCAAAAGAATGAGATGGATCCATCATGCTTGTTACCATTGTGGTGGTGGTGAATGGTGTTTTCGTGCACACTTTGCCCTTTAGTGCTAATTAGGATCCTTTAAATGCCACAGCCTACCTAATAGATTGTTCTGACCATGTCCATCCCTTTATGGCACCGTGTACCCATCCTCTGATGGCACTTCCAGCAGGATAATGCACCATGTCACAAAGCCCAATCATTTCAAATTGGTTCTCTGAACTGACAATGAGTTCACTGTACTAAAAGGCCCCCCAGTCACCAGATCTCAACCCAATAGAGATCTTTGGGATGTGGTGGAACGGGAGCTTCGTGCCTGGATGTGCATCCCACAAATCTCCATCAACGCAAGATGCTATCCTCTCAATATGGGGCAAACATTATAAAAAATGCTTTCAGCACTGTTGAACAATGCCGTAGAATTAAGGCAGTTCTGAAGGGCGAAATGAGGTCAAACACAGATTAGTATGGTGTTCTATAATCCTACGGGAGTGTATATATTAATACTTCGGACCTTTTTGAATGTTAGCCTGACAATTAAATCACATTACAATAAAGACTCAAACTAACACTAAAACTAATAAAAACTAAACTAAAACTAAGCTTTTCAAATAGCACAAATTAAATAAAAATAAAAACTAATGAAAAAAATGAAAAACTAGCTTTCCTACCAGAGCCTAACAGAGGCTCTATTTCACTAATTTTGAAAACCCGGTAAGGACCCGCTTGAGTGGGGTCATATGGCCAATTTCACTTCTAAACACAGATGGAAGATATTCCAGGGGGGATCCAGAGTGGTTGTCTCCCTGGATTTGAAGGGAGAAGGCATTGACAGAATCAACCGAGGTTATCTGTTTGTCGTATTAGACAGTTCAGCTTGGTTCAAATTGATCTCTTGTATACTTCCCCAAAACCATCAGTGATAACTAAACATTAGCTTCCCCAACTTTCCTTCTGTCAAGGGTCCCCACAGCCACTTATTTGCATTAGCTTTAGAGTAAGTTGAGAACATCACTCATACATGGGCTTTACAGGATGGGAGGTATAGCATAAAATTTCTCTATAGTAGACGACTTTTTGCTCTATATATCAGATCCAGTGTCTGTCTTATGTTGTTGTACTTTGAGAAGTTTATACCCAGATAATATAAGCCCCTAACAGTTTGCCAGTATGCACAGTTGGGTTGTCTAATACCTGATGTGAGCTACAAAAAAGTGGTAATGTTTCTTCTCTCAACCTATTCTTTCTTTCTATTTTTAGAAAAAATAAATCAGACACTGTATCTAAATTAATGGATTGGTATTGTTTTATCTTTCTTGAATAAAACATGGTTTAAAAAAATCATTCGGTCAGAGAAGAGGACAATTTGATTCCCAGCAATTTAACCCAGAGAGACAGGTGGACAAACACACAGCCATTTATCAAACGGACTCGCTGTCACAAAAGCAGCTCTATAATGAAGTGCTACATGGCCATCAGATTAAAAGGGGTGGATAACAGAGAACAAGCAGAGAGAAAAAAAGAAAGAAGGAATAAAGAAGAGAAAGAGAGAAGAATCCATATATGTGAGGCCCTGATGAACATCAGCAGGCCAACGGCACCTCATGTTCTTATGTTTCATTCATCTCACACACTCATACACATACTTCCTTTGTCATGTAGCTATTAGCTGCGTTTTACAGCAGTGCATCACACACAAGTGGCGGCATTTTCCTGTAAAGTGAGACACTGACACTCTAAAAAGGCTGTGTGTGGGTGTGTGGTGTTTGTATGTGGATAACTTTGATGCGCATCCATTATTTTGTGCACTTGCTGAGCCTGTTCGCACGTTCATGTACAGAGTTCACACGAGATGCCTATTTTTTAATCACATTAGAGATGTTGATAATTAACCGTTTCACTGTTTAACCTTTAAACGACAATTAACGATCAGTTAAAAGCAATACAAAAATAAAGAGGTAATTATATTTTTGACTCCATTGCTGCACGATAGTTAACGGGTCATTGATTGGTTAAAGAAGGTCTGCTGTCGGTCAGAAAAAAACTCTAAATAAGCATCCCTAAATTAATAACATTAAACTGAATTGAGTCAAGGTTTTATAAGGTAGTTGAAAAATATTAAACTAAGGGCCAATCCTTTTACAATGGATCAAGTGACTATGTGTAATGTGAAAGGTGTTGCTTGTAATGACAAACGCGACAACACATTTGATAAACCCACGGCACACTACCTGTCCAGCACCAAACAGCTGAAGACAAGTTAGTATTAAGACTTGGAGTGACGATTGGACTCTACGCCAAGTGAATTTGGTGTGCTCTGTGTCTGCTGGATGTGTACATAAGTAAGGAAGTATTATGCTAACAATTGGCCATTTCAACATTTCAAGGTGTCCGTTTTGACAGATTGGTCTGCTGTCCCAAGTGCCCAGACTCAATGTTTAGATTAAGATTAGCTGAAAAACAAATCACGTTGTTATGTTGTGTTATTATGAGGCTGGCAAGCAAACCCTTTACAATGTTGGTCACAAATTGATGTGTTTATAAAGATTAGCAAAACTGTTTAAGTATATTGATACTAGGATTGATGTTTGGCAGATTTGTAATCTGTTTTTTTTTTCTTCAATTATATAACAGCTGTTTTTTAACATTCAACATTTTAGAATTTTGGCATTTTTGTTCAAGAAAATGGACTAAAAGTCTACAGCCACGCTTACTCTGTGAACGGTGCTTTGAGTTACAGGTTAATATCAACATTTAACATTCTCACAATAACAATAGTGGTACATTTAGCAGATAATGTTACAATGTGTGCTGTCTTTGTCTGGCAAGTTAAATATTCAAATATTCTCAGCTGAGGCGGATGTGCTAATTACAAAATTTCAGCGTGGATAAAAATGTTGGACATTGAAACCCATACCTAAGAGCTGGCTAAAAGGGGTTTCATAGAAAACATGTTAATCTGAATTTAACAAAATAAAACTTAATGTGCCGCCTTCATGTCTACAAGGACCACTTAATAGTATGAGAGTATTACGCTTCTCAAATCCGCGATTCGATTAAATTTTCAATTTAAACAATTTTTTCCCAGACACTGACTGCTATGCATGGTTAGACTAGGTTGTCTTGATTTGTAAAAATCAAAAAATCTTTGGTTGTATGCCCTGACCACTGTCTTTTTACCTCATATTTTTGAATGTGAAACACTAAAGCATATGGTTAGTTATAACTTATTTCACCAGTCAATTGGAACAACTGTTAAACAACAAAAAGCAGAGCCTAGATGGCAGAAAGGTACTCTACAACAGCAGTTTAAATTTCTCAAGAGGTGCACCTCTGAGACCGAGACTATCGTACAAAATAAAAACAGCATCTCTTGTTCTATTTTAATCATTTTAAAAGGTCAGGATAAAGACATCCCGATTGATTTTATCATTTAATTCAATTATTTCTTCATCTAAGCCATCAACTGCCTCTAGATCCCATCCAAACTAGGCTACTTAAAGAAGTTTTTACCATTAGTCAACACTTCGCTACTGAATATACCAATTTGTCTTATTAACAGGCTATGTACCACAGCACTTTAAAGTTGCTGTAATTAAACCTCTCTGAAAAAGCCAACCTTGATCCAGATGTTTTAGCCAACTATAGACCTATATCCAACTTCCATTTCTCTCTAAGATTCTTGAGAAAGCAGTCGCCAAACAGCTGTGCGACTTTCTGCATAGCAACAGCTTATTTGAGGATTTTCAGTCAGGATTTAGAGTTCATCATAGGCACAGAGACAGCATTGTGAAAATTACTAATGAACTCCTAATTGCTTCAGACAAAGGACTTATCTTGACTTGTGTTATAGATCTTAGGCTGCATTTGAACCATTGACCATTATATATCTTATTACAGAGATTGGAAACATTTAATTGGCATTAAAGGGACTGCTTTAAGTGGTTTAAGTTATTATCAGATCGATCTCAGTTTGTTCATGTAACGATGAATCCTCTATGCACGCCAAGGTTAGTCATGGAGGCCCACAAGGATCTGTGCTCGGTCAAATCCTGGTTCACTTTAATAGTCTTCCTTTAGGCAGTATTTTAGGAAAAACACTCATAAACTTTCATTTGATGACAGATGATACTCAGATATCTATCAATCAAGCCGGATGAAACTATCAGTTAGCTAAACTTCAAACGTGCCTTCAGGATATTAAAACCTGGATGACTGCAATTTTCTAATGTTAAACTCAGATAAACTGAAGTTATTGCTCTCGGACCCAAGCACCTTCGTGAGCGCATTATCCAAAGATATAGTTACTCTGGATGGCACACCCTGGCCTCCAACCCCACTGTAAGGAATTTGGAGTTATCTTTGATCAGGACATGTCCTTTAATGTCCACATAAAGCAAATTTTCAGGATCGCCTTTTTTCACTTGTAATATTGCAAAAATCAGGAATATCCTGTCTAAAAATGATGCAGAACAATAGTCCATGATTTGTTACTTCTGGATGGATTACTGCAATTCTTGTTAGCAGGCTGCTCGAAAAAAATCCATAAAGACTTAAGCTGATCCAGAATGCTGCAGCACGGGTTCTGACAGGAACCAGGAAAAGAGATCACATCTCTCGTTTTAGCTTCTCTGCATAGGCTTCCTGTGAAATTAGAATAGAATTTTAAATCCTCTTCTCCCTACAAAGCTCTTCATGGTCAGGCACCATCTTATCTAAAGAGTCTATAGTACTACAACCCTAAAAGAGCACTACGCCCCAGAATGCAGGGTTAGGGTGGTTCCTATAGTCTCTAAAAAGTAGAACGGGAGCCAGAGCCTTCAGCTATCAGGTCCTCTCCTGTGGAACAGGTTCCAGTTTGGGTTCGGAGGCAGGACAATGTTTCCACAATTAAGAGTAGGCTTAAGACTTTCCTTTTGATAAAGCTTATATTTAGGGACATAGAATTGAATGTGAAGGGGAGTGAGGAGTCGCAGTGTCCGCCAACCCGGCCCACCTGCTTCTGTCATAGTTGTCGACCTAACCAGGTTTTATCCCATCCCCCACTCTGACCTTCTGACCCTAACCCAACTGTTTCTCCTTTCCCTAACCAGGGTTGTATCCCATCCCCCACTTTGACTTCTGACCTAACCCCAACTGTTTTATCCCCCTACCCTAACCAGGGTTTGGTATCCCATCCCCCACTTGACACCTCTTGACCCTAACTGGTTCTACCCATACCCTAACCAGGGTTTGTTCCCATCCCCCACTTTGACCTTCCGACCTAACCCAACTGTCTCCCCCTACCCTACCAGGGTTTGTATCCTATCCCACACTTTGACCCTCTGACCTTCCTGTCTTCTTTGACACACTGAGTCCTCTATCTTTCTATATCTCCCATTTATGTGCACCATGTCCTAGAAATGTTGTTGCTAACCTAGATCGGGGAGTCACTCCGGAGTCCTTTTGTTCTTTTCCCCCAGCTGTTCCCTCGGACCGAGAGAGTGCTCCAGGATCGTGGGGGCAGGTGTCGCCATGGCCCCGCTCCCACGTTCTGGATGCCATGTTCATCTGCTACACTCTGCGGTGCACAGCTACATCTGCTGTGCCTTGTAGTGCCCACAGTGGGACCGCTATGCCATGCAACTATGTACAAAGAACTGCTACAAACTACTATTTTTCTTTTTTTGTTATTTCCACTCTTATTCTAACCCCAACCGGCCCGATGCAGCGACACCGCTACCAGAGCCGGGTCTGTCCGAAGTTTCGCCTAAAAGGAAGTTTTCCTCGCCACTGTTGCACTGTTGCTTGCTCTGGAGGAAAACTACTAGAATGTTGGGACATACTCTGTCTGTAAAGTGTCTCGAGATAACTCTGGTTGTGAATGATACTATAAATAAAATTGAATTGAATTGAATTGAATTGATTGTTCCAGCTAAGCTGATGCTCTGGTGTCACGGTGGTGGTCTTTGGTGTCTTTCTAGCCTTTACAGAAGATTTTATTGGCTTTTTGTTGGGTCGTTGAGCAATAAATCCAGCCAAGATTGTATCACTTCTTGTCCATAATTTATCAATTTTTCGGTCATTGCTACCGCTAGCTTCCAGCTGAGGCACCATCTTGCATTTCCCATGATGCTTTGCGAGAGAGCTTGTTTATGTTTTGCCACCAATGCAATGCAGTCTGTCACACATTACGACTTAGTATGGGCAATCCGAGTGAGAACAAACGATATATGTGTGAGAGAGACAGATCACGCAAAGTCGGACTAGTCTAATGTAATCAAAGATCGTCTATTACCGTCTACAGAGAAGAATGCATCGGTGTTTTCGATGTGGCATACAATTTGGCACATTTTTTGGAAGAAATGTAAATAGTTTGTTTTAAGTGAGTTATAATGTTCATATGTATTTTTTTTCGCAGGAGGTACTCCAAAATATATAGGAGAACTGTTTAGGACAACACAAATGCTTGTGTAGCATTGCTATGGGTGATAATATCAATAAATAAATATGGGTTATTATTTCTTATTGGCATAAGAGCATGGGGCAAAAGGCATCGGACTTTCTTTTTTTTTGTTTAAATGTAGAAATTTGTCAACTGTAAAAATTATAATGTTTTTTCTTCACAGTATGAACTTCCAAGACATATGAGAGGTTTAACAGCACCTGATATCGTGCGTTAGCTATCTACTGCTGTTTTCATATCATAAAGGGTTGCTTTAATTCTGTATTGAGAGTCCTTTAAATTCTACAAACCTTTTTTACATTCAAGGAGACCTCACGCAGCCCACACATATTCTAATAGCTCGTGTTGTCGCTGAAACAAATGATGTTCATAGATTGACTGTAGACACAGGCTGATGCTTTTACATAATAATTGTATCACTTACAGTGTTGTCCACTCTGTTTTTTTTGGACGCTTCTTCGCCAGTTAAGAATTTGTCTTTTGGGCCAGAGGATCATGTGACGGCCCCGGAGTGGCATCGTAACAGCCCTAGTATTGAAAATTGATATCCAAGGTTTGTATATATAAAAAGAAAAATATCAAAACAAAAATAATAATTTTGTACTGCATTTAGCTTGCTTGGGCAACCACAGTAGTTACAATATCAACCCGAAACATGACCAGGATGGGACGGTGAGGAGAGCTAGCAATAAAAATCAACAAATTGGCAAGCTGGCTTGGCAAAATGGCTAGTGAACAGGCGTTGAAGATCTGTGTGCTGATGATGTTAGGAGAGGTGGGCAAGGTGTGAAAGGGGGGAACAAAAGAAAACGGAAGCTGCTGCATGGCAGGGGCGCCACGAAGGGCACAAGTGTAAAAGGACACCTAAATTACAGCGCGGAGTGCCACCAAAATGATGGCTGAGAGCGAGGAGCAGATTGAATGGCATAGTGAGCGCTAATGGGGGGATGAATGTAGAGAGTACGACAGAGGTGGCAGAAAAGAGTGGATAGAAAAAGGAGGGAGAGGTGTTTTGCGTCCTTTGTCGTCAGATTCGGGGAGTAGTTGCTCTGTTCAGCCCCCCAGAGGCTCCCGAACGATGCAGCTGAATTAGCACACAGCCCTCCGATTGTTTTGTTTT
>NW_022605616.1:273725-279349 GCF_008692095.1 Etheostoma spectabile | reverse complement strand
CATTTTAGCAAACTCGCGACAAATAAACAAGTGCAAGTGAATTGCAAAAAAGAAAAGTAAGTACACAAACCCAAAAAACAAATGTAAAAACAACAAAATAAACCGCTGGCAATCCATATTCCACAACGGAGAGTTCTTCAGGTCTCGGAAAGGCGAGGAAGACGGCTACGTGGAACAGCTGTGCTTCCGACCCTCGATAGGAGCACGAGAGCACTCTGCCTTTGTGTTTTTTCAAACAAAAAAACCAACGCAAATCGTACCGAAGCTCACTTCTCAGTTCACTTAAATATTTGGTTTTTTTTTCAGCCAACAAAATGATAATTCCCCCTTTTGTTTCTAATCAATGATGAACCAGTTTGTGGAAAGTAAATGTAAAGATGTGTGTTTGTTTTATTTTTTTTCTTTTTTTTTTTGTGTTCTTTTTTAAACCGCGTGTAACCTTTTTATGAAGTGACCATCGCTTAGATCTATTGTATCACAGGGCCCCTTCCCTTTTATTCTTTTCCCTTGTAAATGTGTGATATCAATGAGGCATTACGCCCCAGTTTTTTTAAAACCACAATTCATGTCAAGTTAAAGTCAATTATGCCTTATTGAGTGTTTGTTTTACTTCACTTTGCTGTTATAATGAATTTTTGCTTTGAAGATTCCTATTTATTTTCAGACCAAAAAATTTATGAACTTTTTATTATTAATATATAAAAACCCTGATGTACACTTCTTGCCCAGGGGTATGTAATCTATATTGTTTAATTAAAAAACGAACTATTAAATGATCTAGTAAGTTTGCCAGTACTTTGATGGTTTTAACTTACTGTAATAATATAAACACCCGGGTAATATACAGGATAAATGCGAAAGCACATTTCGGAAACAGTTTAAATGCGACAGGAGTTCCTAGGCGTTCATAAATCAGTCAGTATATAGAAAAGTAGACAAGGTGATAGAAGAATAGGAGGTCTTGGATAAGAGAATTAGAGGTTTTAAAAATTACCCATTTCGGAGCATTGATGAGAAGGTGAGGATAGTTGTGGCTTAGTTGACGGTCTCTAACCCCAGGATGGTGGGGGCTCGGAAAGTAGTTAGCGTAAAGAGCGAAGCGTGTATAGTTAGAAAAAGTCGAAGCCGCTAAGTAGAGAGTTAAGTAGGCCGCTTGCTTTCCCTTGCGTCTTCCCAAAAGGAAACCAGTTGAGTGAGGGTTTTCGGCCTCATGAGGTTTGGCCTATGAGGGTAAGGATGGATTCCTGGCGGGCCCCTAGGGACAAGGACTAAGTGGAGGAGGGGGGACTATGTTTATTTGGCAGGCCTGAAAAACGGATTTAGGATCACCAGTCGGCAGCTGGTTTGGTGGCTTTCGGCGAAAAAAAAAGGGAGAGTTTAGTGGGTGCCGCTGGAGATGGAGATGCTGGAATGAGATGAAGATGTGGTTGGCGGTCCCTCCGCGAGAAGCTTTAGCTTAGGTTGGTTAATTTAAAAGCGCCTGTGACCATGTGTTTTAAAGCGGGCCTGGTATGGGACATTCTGGGTTTCAATATCCCTGGCAGGGCAGAATTATCACTGATATTCACTACCCAAAGGTGGCATATGACATTCCTGAATCCTTAGGCAAGTTCCTCATTTTCAAGAGGCACAAAGTGAAATTGGAAAATGTAAGAAGGTTTTGTACCAACCATAACATTCTGGTACCTTGTAAGCAAATAAATAACAAACCCCTTTGGGAGGGGTTTTTGCAAATTATTTAAGGTTGAAGTGGTTTTTGAAGACTTATTTATGATGATTGAAAGATTTGAAGATTATAAAAGTTTTGTGTTCTAATCCTGAGTTCCTCGTTTTTACTTGGAAGCTTAGGGGCTCCTGAACACTGCAGGTCGCCGTGCGGAGCTCTGTCAGTTGCGGCGTAGGTTTAGGGGAATGTGCCGCTACTGAGATGGTCAAATACTGTTAGAAATTGGGGGAAAATAAAAACAGGACACGCCCCACCATTCCCAACGGAAAACGGCATTTAAGCCCAAAGGATTTGTTAGGGGTGGGGACAGCAGTGGGACCCAGACGATATTTTTGACTGGTTGTGTTGTTTTTTTAAATATGCAAGCCGGGGAATTTTGGGTGTGAGGAGGTGCGGACTGACTGTCATGGAGGAGGAGGACTCGAGGCCGAGCCTACATATTCTCCCAGGGGTGAGCTTGGGGCTATTTCTCATCTGTCTTGGCTTTAAAGGGTGTTGTTCTTTGAGCAGGGCGATCTTCCCAACCACAAATAGACACGACTCAAACTGTGCAAGGATGGCATTCCGCGACACATTAGTCCAACAAAACGGACGAACTCTGCTGTCTGGCAGAAGATCAAAGCTTGCTGGAGGTTGCAAAAGTAAAAAAGCATCTATTAAAAGTTAGGGATACCTTAGCAGGACAAAGTAGGAAAAAGGTATAGAGATTTGTTTAAGGATTTGATGGTTATACTAACTGTTATGATAAAGTCTGTTCGTACCTCCTCCCCTAGGGGTTTGCACAATACCCCTCCAACTTAACATACAAAAGGCTCTTTATGGCTTTTACAGCCGTCCTTGGTACTTGGATTGGATGGAGTGGAATGGAAACCAACATTTCAACCCAGCTATATTCGTGAAGAGTTGTTTTACTGGCACTTACAGTCTCCATGCTAGGTGGCACCCATATCCACTATTTCAGTAATCGATTATTTCGCGAAATCACGGTAATTTTTTTGGCTCGCTAGGATTATCGAAGTCTCGCGATAATTCTTTTTATGGCGTCCCGTCTACCACGCAGACGGGGATACAGTTCTGAAGAAAATGAAAATTTGAAGGGATATGCTGTTGGGCGAGTGTGGAGGAGGGAGGAGCAAGGCTTAGCGTCTCGCGCCTACGCGTGGAAACATAAATCAGTGAGATGATAGACAGAGACAACAAAACGAAGTGGAAAAAAAGAAAACGAAGAGAGAGCAAAGGGAAAAAAAGACAAAAAGAAATGATGTTTGCTAGAGAACACTAATAGAGGTGAAGAGGAAACTTTGGGGAAAAGTTGCGTCCAGAGCATCAGGTGGCTATAAGACTGACAAGGAGCAATATAAAGAAAGCTAAAGGTGCGAGGAACTCAACAAATGGCAGAGGCTACAATGTTTGGACACTGTTGCACAATGCTGTTGGTAATATTAAATATTTAACTTTCATTAATGTGGGATAGGATTTTATTAGTGTATACACGACATATATGTAATCTCGAAGCTGGACACAATCATATTTATTTTATGTGACACATTGCAATAAAACTGAAAATATAGACCCATTTAAATAAACCTTTATTTCTTTTCATTAGTATTGTTGCTATAACTTGTTAATAGATACAAAGTGCTAATACATGTATTCAGGGCTGTAGTACTCGAGTCCGGATCGGGAGACCGTTTTTCTATGGACTCTGGACTTGTCTCGGACTCGGTCTCGGACTGGGTCTTGCCAATATGGCTTTTGGTCTAACCGAGTCCAGGTGTCCTATTATGTTGATGATAATATTGGAGGAAGAAACAGTAAAAAACGTCCAGGCCAGGTAACGTTTAGCTAACGCTACGCGTGTTTGCTAACGTTAGCGCACCAGCGTTAGCCTAGCTTACTAACGCTAGGTAAATATTAAGGCTGTTTTGAGTTTCTATATGCGTCCACGTTGTCAACATAAGAATGTGGGTTAGTTTGAGCCATATTGTACACATGAAATAGCTTTGTGCGCCTACGGATGGGTGGGTTTTTGTTACGTGTTAGCGTTGTATGCTAGCGGACATTAGCTAACGTTCGCCGGGGTTGGGTGTGTGTGTGTGTGTGTGTGTGTGTGTGTGTGTGTGTTAACAACATATGGTAAATTACACGCTGTTCATTTGTACGTTCAACTGTTGTTTCTGAAAATACATGTCTTTCCTATTAACCACGTCCAAATAACAATAGAATAACATTATTTTTTTAGGGAAGCCTAAACCAACATAGGGTAATCACTGTAATACTGGTCTATTTCTAAACTACATCTGAGAGAGCTATGTTGTCATTTAGTTGCTAAATGCTCAGTACTAGTACCACTATAGTATATCATTCAGGTATACTAGACTACGTAGCAGTATTGTCATGTAGTTATGAGTTATCACCATATGATATCAAGGGGAATGGCTATACTCATAAATCCTGGGGTTCTGACACTGTTTTTCTTTATATCAACAAAATACCCAAATGGATTGTCTGATACTGTCAGCAAAAGACCTTTTTTTTCTGTCCTGGACTCGGTCTTGACTCGGACTCGAACCTTCTGGACTCGGTCTCGAACCTCTTGGACTTGGTCTTGACTTGGACTCGACTAGTCGCTGTCTTGGATGTCTTGGATCGACAAGGTGTCTTGAACTACAGCCCTACATCGTATTTGCCTTGGTGATGACCAGGGGGAATTAACTAAGTGACTTACGTCAAGTACTACTGTACTATGTTGAGTTAATTGTACTTTACTTGAGTCTTTTCATGCCACTTTTTACTTTACCTTAGTTACTTGTTACTTTTCAAATTTAGATTTTTTTGCACACAAAACAGTTTATAAAAATGAAATGTTTATTAGATAATGTAACTAGGACCCCACCGTCCGTGAATCTGGGTCTGCCATGGCTGTCCTGAAAAACAAGCCGCCAACCAAAGGCTCTGTTTACAAGATCTTAACCGTTGCCGCTAGAAAAAATCTTCTTTTGCAGTGGGTCAGTGACAAAGTCCATTCGGTCTGTGGTTGGAGTTTAAATAATATTTTGAACTAATTCTTAAGGGAACCATCTAAACTTAAAGTCATGATCACAGTGAGGACCAGTTTACAAGAGTATGCGCTTTTTGGATATAGTGGGAATGGACATCTCGACACACTTTATTAAAGAGCTGCTAGGGGTCCTGAACAGTATGTGCTCACAAAGAATGATTCCCACCTTTACGCACGATGCCTATGTACTCTGTCAGGTAGAGCTGTCATGTAGGTTTTAGTTTGTTTGGTTGGTTTTTCTTTCTTTGTGTTCTTCTGTGTCTAAACATTAGACAAAAATGTTTGTGGGCGGATGTGGATCAGGGGTCGAGCCGGTTGCTGCCCAATCGGAGGGTTGGTGGTCGATCCTGCCCTGCGTCATTGTTCGAAGTGCCTTGGCAGGGACACTGAACCCCGAGTTGCCCCCAGTGCTGCGCGCGGAGTGGGGAAGTGTATGATTGTTTATCTGCTGAGAAGGTGGCACCATTGGCGGCAGCCCCGCCAAAGGTTTATGAAATGTGTGGGGAATGGTGATGTCCTCTGTAGATTAAAAGCGCTTTGAGCAGTTGTGAAGACTGGAAAAAAGCGCTATATAAAAAGGCACATTTAAATTTACATTGTTATAACACTGACAGGCAATTAAAAAAATAAAAATAAAAAATTAACTGTAAAAAAACAACAGCCATATGACGCCTATTAAGTCCCAGATGAAATGATGAGGACCATTTAAAACACACAAGTATTTACACTTTCTAAAATGTGATGATTTTTCAGCTTTGAGTAATTTTACTTTAATACTTACTTTATATACATTTACCTGATGATATACTTGCATGCTTTTGCAGGACTTTTACTTCT
>NW_022605616.1:257457-273700 GCF_008692095.1 Etheostoma spectabile | reverse complement strand
TAGCGACGTAGAAGCTGTGACCCACATTTTTGAACAGACTGCAAGATAGGGACATCAGAAACAGTAAATCACTCAAAAGCATCGGATAGTTTTTTTTCCAAGTTTGTTATGTGCGTGGAAGCACCAGATTTGCGACACAAAATAACACCCCAAATCCAGAAAAAAGCCACAATTTGTCTTCACTAATAGGGCCACTTTAATAAGTTTTAGTTATTTACAACAAAAAAATATTTTTTTTGTGTGGCATTTTAGCGACCTTATTTAATAGCGACAGTAAGACATGAAAGGGAGAAGAGAGGGGAATGCACATGCCACCAAAGGGCCAAGGTTGTAGTCAAACCCCTGCACCGCTGCGTCAAGCGCATAAACCTCCTAACCTTTAACAGAACTGTTTTGAAGTCGTTTCCAGTTTCTAAATTGCGAGGATTTTTCTGCATGTGAGAACTTTTACTTTTACTACTTTAAGTAAATTTTCCATGCAGGACTTTTTACTTACAGAGATAGTTTATCAGTGTCGCGTACTATTACTTTTACAAGTTAAGTGATGGATCTGAATACTTCTCCCACCACTGATGGAAGTTGAGTGATGTGTGCACTTAGAAAGCTCCAACCATTCTGGTTTCTTTGTTGGTTTGGTTTTCTGAGTTGATAATTAAGTGCCACTTGGATCATCCAGCAGACCCAGCCAAAATATACTGCCTGCTTTTATGCCGCAACAAGAGAAACCACCCACTAAGATCACTCTCAATGTAGTAAGGTGGACTATGATAATTTATATACTCAGTAAAGGAGCCAACTGCCTGGAGCAGCCAATACATTCCACTGCCCCCCCCCCCCCCCCCCCCCCATCCCCCCCGCGTCAAAAAGCAATACTTTCGTCAGGTGCCTTCTGGTGTTTGTTATGCTGCAAAAAGATATCTTTCAGGCATGAATTTTTAAGACACGCTTGCAGTCGGACTCTGGGACGTCCCTTTTGATGCTCTGGGTTATGGACTCTGGCGTCATATTTTTTGAAGCTCTCCAGGACTAGTAGTCTAAAAGCATTTTTTAAATTTTACCAGTATCTCCTTTTTACTACTATGGGCATAGCCAGTAACATGATAAGATTAGACATTTAATATGCCCCTGATAAATAGACGGATCTACATGGCATCTGCTGCTAATAATCGTTCTATTGTTAGCGGACAGCTAAACTACACGTGACCCACTTTTACTTAATACGCTTGCCGTCTCATACTCCATCAGCATGGTCCGTGATCCTGATCTACAGTGGAACATTTGCCTTTAACAGAGCGACAGCCTATTAACCTAATATACGATCTTACGGAGATTAAACTAACATTCATTTTGCCCACACTGAAATAAGCATTCAATTAAACAGAACATACCTCTTCCAGACACCTACGACCAGATGCCGCAATTATTAGCTCACACTAAAATAGCCAGCCCTTGTAATTAGCTTACTTGTGCTTATTCAGAAATCCTACCTAACATCTGTCACGTAGCTACCCCAACATGCGACATAGCAATGACTTTTGATGCACGGCCACCAGTAGTGTCAACTGAGACCGCAAGAAAGGAACGCTGTGGCTTAAGTAGCGCTCCACCTTACACCTTTCTCTTTCTTGCCTGAGACGAAAACGGGAGTCCAAGATGTAATTCCCGCATGCTGATACGGTAAGGAAAAAAGATAGCTTCCACTTAAGAGGACCCTATATGACACCCTGCGCAGCCCCCCCCCACAGCGCCAAAGCCCGCATAAGTTGTATCTGCTAATTAAGACCAACTCCCCCCCGTAGTGACACTACAGCTGAATATCCCAACTGAAACACAATACCTAAACACGTCTGCATTAATTCTTAAAGACACAGATTATACCTGACTAATAAGTCAGTCAACATGGACAAAAACAGTTGGCCAACAATTTTGCAGAAGTTGCCTTATCACAGTTAAACAGCAACACACAACACAAATGCAGTAACGACCACCAGCGAAGCAGTTTGTATGTAAATGCACTTACAACCTCCCACAAAAGTGATTTTGATGCAAATTGAAAATACTTGTGGAATTTCTATGACATTTCTTAAACAAGAAATCTTGGTGTGTGAACCATCAGGTAAGACATACGGATACAAGCCTAATTTATTTATGTGACATGCGACCCAAACAATCTATAAATAGTTATTACTACAGGCCCTCCGCTAATCGTCACGATGTTTGAAGTTTATCCACACTCCACAAATATCGCCAACATTGTTGGCATACAGTTTACACAAGCCTTTCGACCCAATTAGCCTGACTAACCTGCGCCCCTACCGTTCCCCTTCGTCAGATATGTCAGAATCGTTAGATAGTCACAAGAAAAATGCCTGTGTAAAACTGTATAGCCAACAATGTTGCGTTATTTGTGGAGTGTGGAAAACTTCAAACATCGTGACGATTAGCGGAGCCGTAGTAATAACTAATTTTTATAGATTGTTTATAGCATGTCACCTAAATAAATTAGGTTACGGATGTCTTCCTGATGCACACACAAATATTTCTTTGTTTTAAAGAAATGTAATAGAAATCCACAAGTATTTCAATTTTCATCAAAACACATTTGGAGGTTGTAACATTTACATACAAACTGCTTTCCTGTTTGGTCGTTACTGCATTTGTGTTTGTGTTTGTTTAACTGTTGATTAAGCAATTATCAAAATTGTTGCCAACATGTTTTTCTGTTGATGACTTATTAATCAAGGTATAACTGTGTCTTAGAATAAGCAGACCTGTGTTTAGGTATTTTGTGTTTCAGTTGATATTCCGCTGTAGTGGTCTTAAAGTTGGTCTTAAATTAGCAGAGACACTTATGCAGGGCTTTGCGCTGTGCTGCGCAGGGTGCAAGATGGGCCTTTAAGTGGAAGCTACTTTTTTTCCCTTACCGTATCAGCATGCGGTAAGGTCTTGGGACACAGTGGTCTCAAGCAAGAGAGAAAAAGGTGTTAAGGTGGCGGCTATCACACTTTCCTTTCTTGCGGACAGTGACACTACTGTGCGTGCATCAAAAGTTCAATCTGATGTCCTGTGGGGTAGCCTACGGACAATGTTATGGGATTTCTGAATAAGCAACAGTAAGCTAATTCACAAGGGTGCTATTTTATGTGTGAGCTAATATTGCGCATCTGGTCATGTGTGCTGCAAGAGTTATGTTTTGTTTATTGAATGCGTTATTCAGTGCAAATATATGAATGTAGTTAATTCCAGTAACGATCGTATATTAGGTATTACTGTCGCTCTGTTAAAGGCAAATGTTCCACTGTAGATCAGGATCACGGGATATCGTGGAGTATAGACGGCAACGTTAGTAAGTAAAAGTGTCAAGTTGTAGTTTACTGTCCCTACCAATAGAAAGTATACAGCAGAGTCCATGATATGTCTATTTACAGGGGCATTTAAAATGTCTAATCCTTTCTATGTTAACTGGTAGCCCATAGTAGTAAAAAAGATATGGTAAAATTAAAAATGATTTTAGACACGAGTCCTGAGAGCTTCAAATAGTGACGCCAAGAGTCCAAACCCAGAGCATCAAAAAGGGACGCCACAGAGTCCCGACCAAGCGTGTCTTAAAATGATGCTGAAGGAGATTTTTGCATCAGTAACAAACACCAAAGGCACCGACCAAGTATTGCTTTGACGTGATGGCAGTGAGAATGTATGAGAGCTCCAAGGCAGTTGCTCTTGACTGAGGTATATAAATTATCATAGGTCCACTACACATTGAGAGTATCTAGTGTGGTTTCTCTTTGCGGCATAAAAGCACAGTGAGATTTTGCTGCTGCTGGATGAGCCAAGTGGCCACATTAATTATCAGCTCGACACCAGAATGTGTGGAGCTTTTCTAAGTGCACACATGCACTCAACTTCCATCAGTGGTGGGAGAAGTATTCAGATCCTTCATTAAGTAAAAGTAATAATACCACACTGATAAAATACTCTGTAAGTAAAAAAGTCTGCATGGGAAATTAAAGTAGTACAAGTAAAAGTTCTCAATGCAGAAAAACTCGCAATTTAGAAAACTGGAAACGACAAAACAGTTCTGTAAATGTTAGAGGTTAGTCCTTGACGCAGCGGTGCAGGGTTGACTACAACCTTGGCCCTTTGGTGCATGTCATTCCCCCTCTCTCTCCCCTTTCATGTCTTCATCTGCTATTAAATAAAGGTCTAAAAGCCACACAAAAAAAATATTTTTTTGTAAAGTAACTAAAACTATTAAAGTGCCCCTATTATGAAAAAAATTGCTTTTTTCTGGGATTTGGGGTGTTATTTTGTCTCTGGTGCTTCCACGCACATACAAACTTGGAAAAAAAAAAAAACTACCATGCCGTTTTGAGTGAGTTACGGTTTTCTGAATGTCCTCTATCTTCAGTCTGTTCAAAATGTGCAAGCTTTCTACGTCTCTAGCCGGGATGAGGTGGCTAATTAGCACATGCTAGCGCTAGCATCCTAGCTTGTTTCTCAATGGCAAAACACTGCTACAACACCCACTAGTTCACCTAATCTACAAAAGAACTATTCTGTCCCTGTTCTGTAGGTGTTCTACAAGCGTTGCCCTTGTTTAGAAGAAGTCTCCAGCTAATCCTGCCTGTCCTGACCAAAGTTGGAGGAAGAGTTATCTAGCTGAGGGTGATGTTACCAAGCTACTGAGCATGCGACAACTCCCAACAAAGATAGTATAGAAGTAGATGTCTCACTCTGTAGCTAAAACAGAGACCCAAACACACAGGGTGACAACAGGATCTGCAGAAATGTGCAGTACAACAAAAAATATGTTTTGTTTTTTTAATTTAAACCATGTCAACCTCAAAATACATTATAAACCTGAAATGAGCATAATATGGGCGCTTTAAGATTAATGTAGTGGAGTAAAAAGTACAATATTTTTCTCTGAAATGTACTGGAGTAGAAGTAGAAAGTGGCTGAAAAAGAAAGACTCAAGTAAAGTAGAAGTACCATATTTTCTAGACTATAAGTCCACGGGTATAAAGTGGCACAGTCAAAAATGCGTCATAAGAGGAAGAAACATATAAGTTGCATGGACTATAAATCGCATTTATTCAGAAATTTATTTCAAGAATCCAAGACAAGAACAGACATTTAGCACACAGAACAAAAGGCTGAATCTGGTATGTGTCCGCAATGTGTAGTGTAACAATACTATTACATCATTAGCACACAGAAAAACTACCAGGGCGTGGAGACTAAACTGCACTGTTCACAAGCCTCTCCGCCAGCAACTTGTTCAAGCACCCATCTGTGGAGACTCGTTCCTCAGCTCTGGCCACTCTGCTTTTGCCAGATTAGCTTTCTTTGTTTCTTCATTTAGTAAGAGTAACCTTTTCGCCCTCACAAGTTTCTGACCACTCCCAAACTTTCCTCCTGCTGCTTGATTACCGTTTTAGCTGTATATTTACTACCTGCAGTTTGTAATTTTCTTTTGGGGGCATTTTGTTGTGTTCAGTCTTTCTCAGTTGTCTTTAGGAGCAGCATATAGTTGGTCACAAGCTAGAACAGCCCTCGCAGCTGTAGACAGTAATATTTTATTATGAAATAACATTTAAAAAAACAGTTAAATTATATAGTATTTTTGATATATAAGTCACACTAGACTATAAGTCGCAGGACCAGCCAAACTATGAAAAAAGTGTGACTTATACTCGGAAATACAATTTGAACTAAGTACAGTTTGTAATGTCCTTTGTGACATTTCACCACTGCTCATCATCTTCTTCCTCTCCCTCACACATTCATTACAATTCTGAATTGGATGTGACATTATTTCACTGTGGCTTATTAAATAATAAGCACACTGCTCTTCAGCACCTAATCCAAAGTCTTCCCCCACAGTTCAAAGTGTCATGCAGTCTGTTACATGCTCAATTTGCTTGCTGTGGATTCATTATTCATCTCCAGGCTTAAAGAATGGGCTTTCATGGAATCAACAGGAACCGTATGACAACCTCAATTTACTGCGAGAAGCCTGTAAGAAACCTGGGTTTTTGGTAAGTAGGTGTAAAGTGCATATTTTCACTTACCTAAAACTGTGAATAAAGTGGGCAGCAAATAACTATTATTTTATAGTCGATTGTTTTATCGATTAATCAATGAGTTGTTTGGTCTAGTTGTCAGAAAAATGTGAAAAATTTCAAATCAGTGTTTCCCAAGCCCAAGATGACGTCCTCAAATGTCTTGTCTAAATATTTTCAGTTTCAAATTACAAAACAGTTAAGAAACTGAAACAAATTAACAGAGAGGTTTTTTTAATAACCAATTAATCCATATCAAAATATTCAGGGATTAATTTAACAGTTGACAACTCATGGATTAATCTTTGCAGATCTAGAATAAAGAGTAGCACTGTTACAACGACAAACATGATACTGTGTGTACACTGTGATGTTTAAAAAGCCTTGAAAGTAAAAAGCCAAATGTTACCTCTCCCCACCTGCTAATTAGTTTGCATCTAGTGCTTTGTGTTTTACAGAGAAATACTAACTAGAACCACCGCCATGACTGTCCAGATCATAAATACAGGTCAAGACTAAGAAGCAATTTAAAGAAGTTATTTTATGTATGTTTGGTAAAATGTTGCTGCTTCACACATCTTTAACCAGGCAAACACAGAAGAATCTATACAATCACCACAGATACAGGATTAGTGTCCCCAATTCAGTATCGGCCCAAATGTCTCCTCTGTTCCTGAGTTATAGCGTTTACAGTAATAATGGCCAGAGAAAAGGTTTTTGAAAACCATTATGTCATAGTGAAGTTGACTTTAGGATATAAAATAATAATTGTCATAATTGTATGGGACATTTGTGTGAAATGTCATAATTAGCATAAGAACTCTTGACATTGGCAAAAACTACGAGTGGGGATTGCACATTGTTTCCAAATCAATCGATTTTCTTATTCATTACAATGTTAATTAGGTCAGGGAAATTTTTGAGTTAACGATTTTGCTTGGATATAAAAGAGATTATCAGAGAACTTGTGCTGTTATATTGTACAAGTAAAAAGCAACCCTCAAATATGTTTATAATGCACCAGGTTAACGTTAATAGAATTGACCTCAAAAAAGTGGTTCAAATCACTAAATCCATGATAAAAAGGCATAAATTAAAAGTTACTTCGAGATTTTATTAATCAATCTCAGATCCCTAAAACTTTCAAAGTTTTAATTGGAGAATTCATTATTTTTAACCCAGCCCTACTGAAAAAAACGCATTTTGTGAGGTCACAGAGACCTTCACTTTTGACTTTCAAAACCAAATCAGTTATTCTTGAGTCCAAGTGGATGTTTCTGCCACATTTGAAGAAATTCCCCCCATGGGTCCTGAGGTTCATAGGAATGGGACGGAGGATGGAAAAACCACCTGAAAAACAGAATGGTAGGCCACAGCTGACACTTTCGCGGAGGCACATAACACTAAAAAACCCTTTAGCATCCAGCTAAAAGGAAGACAGCTTATCTTTGTATGAGACTGCTCTTAAAATAGTGCTGTGCAATAAATCTTTTTTTGATTGCGATTCGGCTCCTAACAATCACAACTGTAATTAAGAAAAAACTATTATTTTGCACATTACATTTTGCAAGTAAACTCTTATTTTGTCTTTTTTTGAGAATGACCCAGCATTTCACCCTTCCTAAAGGGGTAAACTCAATCAGCCAACATTGGAACATGTTTTTATTGTTTATTTAAGGGGAATTCAAAAAGTTCAACAGGAAAAGTATTTAGGGAAATTTCACAGTTCAAGATGTCTTGTATGATGTACTGTATCAATGCAACATCTTTCCAAAAGGCAATGAGTAATCGTGTTAAATAATACTGATTTCAATAGTGAACAAAGTAATTGTGATTATTATTGTTTTCATAATCCAGAGCTCTATATAAATAAGTTGACTGTTGTTATATTATAGGGTGATGATGTAAAAAAACACACTAAAACACAATATATACAATTTGTAGAATCAGGTTAAAAAAATTTACATAATGGTACACGCTGCTACACTGTACTGGTGTTTCTGCAGGACTTTGGAATGTTTGCCCTAATGCAGCACAACATATCAAAAACTGCAATTTCTTGTTTCAGTGAGACTATTCAAGACAATACCATGTGTCAGAGTGTGTGACTGGAGTGTCTGGGTACGAGTGTTGAGGGGCCTCCTGCAGTGATTATGCCTGGTATTCAATGACACAAAGCGTGTACTTGTCACCCCAACGTTGATACAATGGAGAATAGAAGGTTTGAGTGACTCCACCTGCAGCTCATTGGTCTGCTGAAGTTACATGCTGAAGCCGAGCAGGGGAAAATGGAAAGTGCTGACATCTCATTCAACCCCAATGACACTTACAGTCTCTCAGACCCTGCAGACCCCCATCTGACAAGGTTTGATCTGAGGTACACGCGTATGAATACAATGACACTGACCAGGGGAAATGGTAACTACTATGTGTTGTATAGCTGAATACAGTATGCGGCAGGGGTCGGCAACCTTTTAAAGATGAAGTGCCATTTAAAATGTTCTGCTCATCAGTGGCCATATCATTAAGCTGCCATCATCTACCGAGCCACTCAGGCAGTTTTTTTATTTTCTTTATATTGTGGATGGGGAAATAGTCATCGAGTACCATAAATGCGCTCCTGCCAAAGAATGTGAAGAATAATTTTGGATTGGCACATATGCTAGTGTGCCATTAGTTGAGTGACTGCGTGCCAATGGTGGCACAATCTTATAGGGAATAGTAGTCAGTGTGGACTTGGCTTCGGAACCAGTGTTCCCCTAGGTCCCAAGTGTCAACTCAAGCCCGTCGGCCAAATCCGGCCCCCAGCAAATTTGATCTGACTCCCTTTATATATATGGTTCACAATAATGTTGGCCTGCCTAGTTTTGTTACATTTTACAAAGTTTTTGCTGCCTTTCCGGCATTTCTGTCGCTTTATTGAAATTTTTGACGGTTTTGGCCTTTTGACCGCACTTCAATTATTTAAAAGAAAATATGTCACTTTATAGGTGGTTTAGGCATGTCACAATACCAAAAATCAGTAGTCGGTACCAATGCCACCAAAAGTACATGATACTCATCCTACATGCTACTTAGCTATTGTAACTCATGTTAGGCTGTAACAGACAAAGGCAGACAGGAACAGATTTACTTTCTGCTTGGAAGCCCCAGGTGAGGTAGTGAAAGCCACTGCTGTAGATGTACGGTAAGAGACTTAAAGAAGCCAAAAAAAGACTTGCAATAATTTCTGACACATTTACCACAATAAAACCAAACAAAGAAATCCTCAAGTAATGAACAGTTACTTTCAGCTCAAAACGTACAAAATTATAGTTTACAATATATATAGTTTTCAGAGATTGAAAAGTGGCTGATCGTCTTTCACTAGTGGTTCAGCAGTATAAAATGATCCCTGCAACTTATAAGGGGGGGGGGGGGGGAATCAAACAGCATAGTTGTGATATTTTCAGTGGCAATACTGTATCAATACGCCGACACCAAATATCAATCTTTTTCTATCTAAATTGCACGAGAATTACATTTTGGTAATACATAATAAAAATCAATTGAAATTTATATTTTTAGATGACAGATGTTGACAAAGTTGTATTGTATCAAGTTTAAAAAAGGTTATAAATTGCAGTATATGGGGAGGGATATCACAATATATTTTAAATGGCAATTATCTCGTATCCTGACGTATACTGTATGTATGTGGGGCCTTGTGTGATTCCCACCCTAGTGGGTTATGTCACTTACTACAAAGACATGTGCGATCGTTAGAGTGGTAAGCTGCCAAGGGATCGTTTATATATTTATACTACCATTAGAATTCCAGTGAGTAGTGGGTGTTGATGACGTTCTACCAAGGGCCTGGGAAAAACAGGAAGAATGTCTTGGTGTTGTGTGCTACAGTGTAAAAAGGCAACAAGTTCATATGAGAAAGGGGCTTTAATAAAGTCCATATAGATAGTATGGCTAGCTGTATAGCTGCATATATTTTTTTGCGGTGCCTTGAACAGGGTGACAGTGCTCCTGGATCGCATTTAGACTAGAAAACGCTCTCGCAGATCCAATTTGAGAATTGTAAATGTCCCAGAAGACAGCCAAGGAGGAGAGGATCTGTAGAGTTTATGTCAAACATGGTGATGGAGATTATTAGCAGTGAGGTTTTCAACTCTTTTCCAATTTTGGAGGGTCGCAACGAGTGGAAAAAGCATGAACATGTGGAGGTCTCCAATGGGCTAGGCTAGACAACATGAACTGAAAAACAAGAATTCTAACCTGAGAATATACCCAGATTTCAGAGTCCGTCTCTTAAGGAGAATTAAGTAAATAAAAAAAATTAAATAAATAAAATTCAAGCTACTTATCCAGCCTGTTTAGTGGAATACGTTTAAATTCGATCACTGTAGGAAGCCAAGGCATTCGTTCAAGAATGACCGACGGATTGCTTAAAAACTAAGCTTTGAACTGGTATGAAGTGGCTAGGTGGCTACTTTGCTGTATTACATAAAATAGCTTATGAAACTAAGCTAGTGGCTAGTTCACAGCCGTTTTTCAGACTGAACTGTGCTTGAGTGTGTTTCTTCAATGATCGATAATGGCAAAAGAATAAACTGACTACATGAACATTTGAGGAGAATCTATATTATGCCCTGCTACTATATGCATCCTCTCTTAAATACATTTAATTTTTGTTTGGGGTCTTCTAAACGGTAATTCATGTGAAAGTGGTGGTGGCTAACTGGCTATTATACATACTATTACCTAAATGTTAAGTTTTAAACATCACTATCGTTGTTCAAGCTCACTGTCGGAAAGTCCGTAATGATGTGACGAATGTTAGACGGTGATATTGATTATTTTTAACTTAACTTAGTCGAGGCTTCTTGGAGGTTAATCGTTTAGTTAGGAAAATAATGCATTACCGGAAGAGTCAAGATTAAAGGGGGACCAGCGGGTCTGCCTATGTTCTGGAGGCAGACATTGGTCATTTTTGTGTTGATTTACGTTGGGATGGGTTTAATATTGACACAACCAATGTGTGTTTATTCTGTGCTAAAAAAAGGTTTTATACTGCTGAGTGGGATTTTGTTCATTTTGTATGATTATTATTTTGGAGGAGTTGTTGATGAACAGTCACCTTTCTGTGGGGTGCACACTCCACCCTCCCCTCTTCCCCTTTCGCGGCGCATGCTGATGGCACAAATGATAGTAAGCAGAAGTAAGGTGTTATCACCGAGTGATAAGCTGGAATATGTTCCCACTTCAAAAAGGTGAAGCATTTTTACAAGAAAACTCACTAATAGCAATCCAGTTAGGCTCAGAAAAAACTGGGGGGACAGACTTTCCATTCTACCTTTAACACCAAGCAATATAATTCATAAAAAATATATATTTACCCTTCAAAACAATCTCTGATCCTCAATGATGGTTTATAACAGTGTCATGTTCTTCTCTTAACACCCCAGTCATACTTATAAGTGTATAAGCCCCAATTGGGATGATGTTGGCTTCATGACAAACTCACCTCCCTGATTCAAATCTAAATTCACTAGGCTCATTCTTGCTGAAGATCAATATTGTGACAACAATAGATGTTCCAATCCTAAACATTAGCACGTTCCAAAATGGCCCTGGCTCTTTATGATTTCATGGAAATGTGATTTCAAACAGACTGTGTTGACCCATGGAGGTTTTACTATACATATAAAGAGGAATTCTCTGCTCTTTCTCACATTCATCATACATATACAGTAGAATATTTTTTAATGACAATCACTCCTTCCTTCTGTAAAGAAAGTAGAGTATTTGCCATAGTGTAATCAGACCATGCACCAGTGATTCTGATCTTGTTTTCTCTCAAAATCTAACATGCGCAATAACTGGAGACTGAACACAGCCTTATGGCAAACATACAAGTACACATACAGTTTTGTAAATTTGTATCCAAAGCAATTGATGAGGTTTTGTTCTTCAACAGATCAGACTTAATATCACCATTACTATGGGAGACACTGAAAGTGTTATAAGGGGAGAAATTTGGCATACTCCATATCAGGTAATAAAGCAAGATTAACCTATTAACTCTATGAGAAAAACAGACCACCAGTATTTGACAGCACCACTCTGGAACTATTTAGAAACAGAATGGCTCTGAAAACTTTGTATGATTTTATTATCGACACAAAAAAAACTGTGAGACACCTCCTGTTGTCAAGAGGGCCCTATTATAAGCATGGAGAAAAAAGTAGGTGACTTGTTAGCTTATCACCTGAAATACAGATCAGCGTGTTGTATGGTCACACAGACTACAGTGCTTCACAGTTAACAATAGATCCAGTGGAAATAAACAATGCTTTTAAAACAAATTACTCTGACTTGTATTCATCGGAATTTCCACACGATATATCTAACATGTTACAAATTTTCAAGATTTAAACATCCGTAAAAAGATTTGGGCTTTTAAAACTGACTTGGACAACCCTTGCAAGAAAGACTACAAGAAATCTTTGATTTATCCAGAAAATGCAAAGTGGTAAAAAACTCAGGCCAGATGGCTCTCCTCATCTCAGTAGCTCCTCTCCTCAAAATGTTCAATCATTCATTGAGTCACTCAAACCTACACACAAGGTTATAAACAAAACAAACTAAATAACAAAAAATAGGTGGGAAAAAAACATTGTTAACGGGATGACAAATAAAAAGAGTAATTAGAAAAAAACCATAAACTACTAAAACGGTAACGTCTGTTTGCCAAACTAACTAAATTATTGAGTAAATGTTTTTGGTTTTTGTCTTTGTCTATGTCTTTCACAGAGCAAATAACGTTTATACTTCCAAGTTGCATTTTCCGACCATAGACTGTTCTATACAGTCTCTCTCTATATATTATTGAGTATATATACACCACAAAAGGATTATAGGAACACCTGTCAATTTCTCTCATTAATGCAATTATCTCTTTACCAATCACATGGCAGTTGCTCCAATGCATTTAGGGGTGTGGTCCTGGTCAACAATCTCTTGAACTCCAAACTGAATGTCGAATGGGAAAGAAAGGTGATTTAAGCCATTTTGAGCGTGGCATGGTTGTTGGTGCCAGACGGGCCGGTCTGAGTATTCACAATCTGCTCAGTTACTGGGATTTTCACTCACAACCATTTCTAGGGTTTACAAAGAATGGTGTGAAAAGGGAAAAACACCAGTATGCGGCAGTCCTGTGGGCAAAAATGCCTTGTTGATGCTAGAGGTCAGAGGATAATGGGCCGACTGATTCCAGTGATAGAAGTGCAACTTTGACTGAAATAACCAATCGTTACAACCGAGGTATGCAGCAAAGCATTGTGAAGCCACAACACGCACAACCTTGAGGGGATGGGCTACAACAGCAGAAGACCCCACCGGGTACCATCATCTCTCACTACAAATAGAGAAAAAGAGGCTACAATTGCAAGAGCTCACCAAAATTGGACAGTTGAAGACTGGAAAAATGTTGCCTGGTCTAATGAGACCTTCAGACATTGAGACATTCAGATGGTAGAGTCAGAATTTGGCTAGGGGTGCACAATATATCGAATCAGTATCGTTATCGCGATATCACGTTGCTCGATATTCATTATCGAAAGTCTCGCGATAATTCTTTTTTATGCGTCCCGTCCGACACGCAGACGGAGTTTGAAGGAAAAATGAAAATTGGCGGAAGTGCGTGGAGGGCGGAGCCAGGCTAGCGTCGCGCCTCCGCTGGAACATAAATCAGTGAAGATATAGACGAAGACACAAACGAAGTGAAGAAAAGAAAGACCTAAAGAAGAGAGAGCAAAGGGAGCAAAGAAAGAACACAAAAGTAAGAAATGAGGTTGCTCAGGGAAGGACACAATAAAGAGGTTGAAGAGGAAACTTTAGAGGCCAAAAGTAAGTTGCGTCCAGAGCATCAGGTGGCTATAATGACTGACAATGGGAGACTATAAAGAAAGCGCGGAACTCAACAAATGGCAGAGGCTACAATGGTTGGACACCTGTTGCACAATGCTGTTGGTATTATAAATTATTTGTAACTTTCATTAAATGTATAAGGGATGGATTTCATTAGATACACTGACATATTGTATAGATCTCGAAGCTGACACAATCATATATTATTTATGTGACACATTGCAATAAAACTGCAAATAATAGACCCATTTAAATAAACCTTTATTTCTTTTTCATTAGTATTGTTGCTATAACTTGTTTTAATAGATACAAAGTGCTAATACATGTATTCAGGGCTGTAGTACTCGAGTCCGGTCTTGGACTCGAGACAGTTTTTCTATGGACTCGGACTTGTCTCGGACTTGATAGTATTTGGACTCGGACTTGTCTCGGACCTCGGACTTGTCTTGCCAATTTACTTTTGGGCTAACCGAGTCCAGGTGTCTTTATTATGTTGATGATAATATTGGAGGGAAGTGAAACACAGTCCAGGTGGGGATATTGTTCGGCTTTTTACAGTTTCAGCCAGCTAACGTTAGCTAACGATACGCGTGGTTTGCTAACGTTAGCGCACCGCGTTAGCCTAGCTTACTAACGCTAGGTAAATATTAAGGCTGTTTTTGGAGGTTCTTATATTGCGTCCACGTTGTCAACATAAGACCTGTGGCGTTAGTTTGAGCCATCATTGATCACATGAAATAAGCTTTGCGCCTACGAGATGGGTGGGTTTTTGTTACGTTAGCCCGTTGTATGTAGCGGCATTAGCTAACGTTGCCGGGTGTGTGTGTGTGTGTGTGTGGTGGTGTGTGTGTGTGTGTTAACGAACATATGTTAAATCACGCTGTTCATTGTGTTACCAAATTGTTTTCTGAAAATACATGTCTTTCCTATAACCCACGTCCAAATAACAATAGAATACTTATTTTTTTGGGAAGCCATAAACCAATCATAGGGCTACACTCTGTAATACTGGTCACTTCATTTCTCACTACATCTGGAGTGAAGCTATGTTGTCATTTAGTTGCTTAAATGCTCAGTACTAGTACCATATCAGTTCCAATGCTCAGTACTAGTATACTGTAGCAGTATTGTCTATGTAGCTATTATGAGTTATCACCATATTGATATCAAGGGGAATGGCTATACTCAAATACTGGGTGTTCTGACACTGTTTTGCTTTTATATCAACAAATAACCCAAATGGATTGTCTTGATACTGTCATGCATAAGACCTTTTTTTCTGTCCTGGACTCGGTCTTGACTCGGACTGAACCTCTCTGGACTCGGTCTCGAACCTCTTTGGACTTGGTCTTGACTTGGACGTCGACTAGTCCGGTTGGACTGTCTTGGACTGGCAAAGGTGTTCTTGACTACAGCCCTACATGTATTATGCCTGAGTGATGACCAGTGGGGAATTTAACTAGTAGACTTACTCAGTACTGTACTATGTTGAGTAATGTACTTACTTGAGTTTTCATGCCACTTTTACTTTACCTTAGTTACTTGTTCTTTTCAAATTTAGATTTTTTGCACACAAAACAGTTTATAAAGTAAAATGTTTTATCATAAATGTAAATACACACAGCCATATACGGCCTATAAGTCCAGCTGAATGTTAGACCATTAACCACAAGTATTTACACTTTAAAATGTGTGATTTTTCAGCTTTGAGTAATTTACTTTAATACTTACTTTATATACATTACCTGATGATATACTGATGCTTTTGCAGGACTTTTACTTCTAACGAGTAATTCTACAGTGTGGTATTAGTACTTTACTTAAGTAAAGGATCTGAATACTTCCTCCACCACTGGTGATGACTTACATCACATAATCATACAGGGGGAAACATGTGAGGTCATCGTTCACGTCTTAAACCAGCTACGGTTGACATGCTCGTCTTTTTGACTTGCAATCTGTAGTCTACCTGGGAGTTGCCTTCTAAAGGCGGATGCACGGTTGTTGATGGGCCCTGTTTCTCTTGACATTTTATTTTTATTTTTTTTAGATTCATTTTATTTTTTCTAACATTTTCTGTTCTATAAACACGCTCATTTATTTATTTTATACTGTACAACCAGTAAAACATGTCCTGTTCTGTAGTAGACATGGTTATTATTTATTTATTCATGTTGTACCAGTCCAATATGAATGTCTTTTGAAATAAACCTTGTGTTGTAAAAATTTGTTTTAATTGTTATTAATCTATTTTTATG
>NW_022605616.1:250741-257437 GCF_008692095.1 Etheostoma spectabile | reverse complement strand
ATTACTTTTGTAATTTTACATATGTTTAAAAATATCGAAATTAATATCAATATCGCAATATTCATTATCAATATCGCAATATCAAATTTTTTTCAATATCGTGCACCCCTAAATTTGGCGCAAACAGAATGAGAACATGGATCCATCATGCCTTGTTACCATTGTGGTGGTGGTGTAATGGTGTTTTCTTGGCACACTTTAGCCCCTTTAGTGCTAATTAGGCATCCTTTAAATGCCACAGCCTACCTAATAGCATTGTTTCTGACCATGTCCATCCCTTTATGGCCACCGTGTACCCATCCTCTGATGGCTACTTCCATCGGATATGCACCATGTCACAAGCTCCAATCATTTCAAATTGGTTTCTTGAACATGACAATGAGTTCACTGTACTAAATGGCCCCCAGTCACCAGATCTCAACCCAATAGGCATCTTGGGATGTGGTGGACGGGAGCTTCGTGCCCTGGATGTGCATCCCAAAAATCTCCATCAACTGCAAGATGCTATCCTCTCAATATGGGCCAACATTTATAAAAAATGCTTTCAGCACCTTGTTGAATCAATGCCACGTAGAATTAAGGCAGTTCTGAAGGGCGAAATGAGGTCAAACACAGCATTAGTATGGTGTTCCTAATAATCCTACAGGTGAGTGTATATATTAATACCTTTTCGGACCTTTTTGAATGTTAGCCCTGACAATTAACTCACATTACAATAAAGACTCAAACTAACACTAAAACTAATAAAAACTAAACTAAAACTAAGCATTTTCAAATAGCCAAAATTAAATAAAAATAAAAACTAATGAAAAATGAAAAACTAGCTTTCCTACCACAGAGCCTAACAGAGGCATCTATTTCACTAATTTTGAAACCCGGTAAGGACCCGCTTGAGTGTGGGTCATATTGGCCAATTTCACTTCTAAACACAGATGTGAAGATATTCCAGGGGGGATTCCAGAAGTGGTTGTCTCCCTGGATTTGAAGGGAGAAGGCATTTGACAGAATCAACCGAGGTTATCTGTTTGTCGTATTAGACAGATTCAGCTTTGGTTCAAATTTGATCTCTTGTATACTTCCCCAAAACCATCAGTGATAACTAACACATTAGCTTCCCAACTTTTCCTTCTGTCAAGGGGTCCCCACAGCCCACTTCTATTTGCATTAGCTTTAGAGCTAAGTTGAGAACATCACGTCATACATGGGCTTTACAGGATGGGAGTATAGCATAAAATTTCTCTATATGTAGACGACTTTTTGCTCTATATATCAGATCCAGTGTCATGTCTTATGTTGTTGTACTTTGAGAAGTTTAATACCCAGATAATATAAGCCCCTAACAGCTTTGCCCAGTATGCACAGTTGGGTTGTCTAATACCTGATGTGAGCTTTACAAAAAGTGGTAATTGTTCCTTCTCTCAACCTATTCTTTCTTTTCTATTTTTAGAAAAAATAAATCAAGACACTGTATCTAAATTAATGGATTGGTATTGTTTTATCTTTCTTGAATAAAAACATGGTTTAAAAAAATCATTCGGTCAGAGAAGAGGACAATTTGATTCCCAGCAATTTAACCCAGAGACAGCGTGTGACAATAACACAAAGCCATTTATCAAAACCTGGACTCGCTGTCACAAAAGCAGCTCCTATAATGAAGTGCTACATGGCCATCAGATTAAAAGGGGTGGATAACAGAGAACAAGCAGAGAGAAAAAAGAAAGAAGGAATAAAGAAGAGAAAGAGAGAAGAATCCATATATTGTAGGCCCTGATGAACATCAGCAGGCCAACGGCACCTCATGTTCTTATTGTTTCATTCATCTCACACACTCATACACATACTTCCTTTGTGTCATGTAGCTATTATGCTGCGTTTTACAGCAGTGCATCACACACAAGTGGCGGCATTTTCCTGTAAAGTGAGACACTGACACTCTAAAAAGGCTGTGTGTGGGTGTGTGTGTTTGTATGTGGATAACTTTGATGCGCATCCATTATTTTGTGCACTTGCTTGAGCCTGTTCGCACGTTCATGTACAGAGTTCACACAGATGCACTATTTCTTTAATCACATTAGAGATGTTGATAATTAACCGTTTCACTGTTTAACCTTTAAAACGACAATTAACCGATCAGTTAAAAGCAATACAAAAATAAAGAGGTAATTATTATTTTTTGACTCCATTGCCTGCACGATAGTTAACGGGTCATTGATTGGTTAAAGAAGGTCTGCTGTCGGTCAGAAAAAAACTCTAAATAAGCATCCCTAAATTAATAACATTAAACTTGAATTGAGTCAAGGTTTTATAAGGTTAGTTAGAAAAATATTAAACCTACACGGGCCAATCCTTTTACAATGGATCAAGTGACTATGTGTAATGTGAAAGGTGTTGCTTGTAATGACAAACGCAGACAAACACATTTGATAAACCCACGGCACACTACCTGTCCAGCACCAAACAGCTGACAGACAAAGTTAGTATTAAGACTTGAGAGTGACGATTGGACTCTACGCCAAGTGAATTTGTGTTGCTCTGTGTCTGCTGGATGTGTACATAAGTAAGGAAGTATTATGCTAACATATTGGCCATTTCAACATTTCAAGGTGTCCGTTTTGTTTACAGATTGGTCTGCTGTCCCCAAGTGCCCAGAACTCAATGTTTAGATTTAAGATTAGCTGAAAAATACAAATCACCGTTGTTATGTTGTGTTATTATGAGGCTGGCAAGCAAACCCTTTACAATGTTGGTACAAATTGATGTGTTTATAAAGATTAGCAAAACTGTTAAGTATATTGAATACTAGGATTGAATGTTTGGTCAGATTTGTAATCTGTTTATTTTTTTCTTCAATTATATAACAGCTTGTTTTTAACATTCAACATTTTAGAATTTTGGCATCTTTTGTTCAAGAAAACTGGACTAAAAGTCTACAGCCACGCTTACTCTGTGAACGGTGCTTTGAGTTACAGGTTAATATCAACATGTTAACATTCTCACAATAACAATAGTGGTAACATTTAGCAGATAATGTTTACAATGTGTGCTGTCTTTGTCTGGCAAGCTTAAATATTCAAATATTCTCAGCTGAGGCGGATGTTCTGTAATTACAAAAATTTCAGCGTGGATAAAAATGTTGGACATTGACACCCCTAAAGAGCTGGCTAAAAGGGGTTTTCATAGAAAAACATGTTAATCTGAATTTAACAAAATAAAACTTAATGTGCCGCCATTTTCATGTCTACAAGGACCACTATAATAGTATGAGAGGTATTACGCTTCTCCAAATCCGCGATTCGATTAAATTTTCAATTTAAACAATTTTTTCCCAGCACTGACTGCTATGCCATTGTTAGACTATGTTGTCTTGATTTGTAAAAATCAAAAAATCTTTGGTTGTATGCCCTGACCACTGTCTTTTACCTCATATTTTTGAATGTACCACACTAAAGCCATATGGTTAGTTATAACTTATTTCACCAGTCAATTGGAACAAACTGTTAAACAACAAAAAGCAGAGCCACTAGATGGCAGAAAGGTACTCTACAACAGCAGTTTAAATTTCTCAAGAGGTGCACCTCTGAGACCGAGACTATCGTACAAAATAAAAACAGCATCTCTTGTTCCTATTTTAATCATTTTAAAACGGTCACGGATAAAGACATCCCGATTGATCTTTATCAATTTAATTCAATTATTTCTTCATCTAAGCCATCAACCTGCCTCTTAGATCCCATCCCAACTAGGCTACTTAAAGAAGTTTTACCATTAGTCAACACTTCGCTACTGAATATAACCAATTTGTCTTTATTAACAGGCTATGTACCACAGCACTTTAAAGTTGCTGTAATTAAACCTCTTCTGAAAAAGCCAAACCTTGATCCAGATGTTTTAGCCAACTATAGACCTATATCCAACCTTCCATTTCTCTCTAAGATTCTTGAGAAAGCAGTCGCCAAACAGCTGTGCGACTTTCTGCATAGCAACAGCTTATTTGAGGATTTTCAGTCAGGATTTAGAGTTCATCATAGCACAGAGACAGCACTTGTGAAAATTACTAATGACCTCCTAATTGCTTCAGACAAAGGACTTATCTCTGTACTTGTGTTATTAGATCTTAGCGCTGCATTTGATACCATTGACCATTATATCTTATTACAGAGATTGGAACATTTAATTGGCATTAAAGGGACTGCTCTAAGCTGGTTTAAGTCTTATTATCAATCGATCTCAGTTTGTTCATGTTAACGATAATCCTCTATGCACGCCAAGGTTATCATGGAGTCCCACAAGATCTGTGCTCGGTCCAATCCTGTTCACTTTATATATGCTTCCTTAGGCAGTATTATTAGGAAACACTCCATAAACTTTCATTGTTATGCAGATGATACTCATTATATCTATCATCAAGCCGATGAAACTAATCAGTTAGCTAAACTTCAAACGTGCCTTCAGATATTAAAACTGGATGACCTGCAATTTTCTAATGTTAAACTCAATAAAACTGAGTTATTGCTCTCGGACCCAAGCACCTTCGTGACGCATTATCCAAAGATATAGTTACTCTGGATGGCATCACCCTGGCCTCCAACCCCACTGTAAGGAATTTTGGAGTTATCTTTGATCAGGACATGTCCTTTAATGTCCACATAAAGCAAATTTCAAGGATCGCCTTTTTTCACCTATGTAATATTGCAAAAATCAGGAATATCCTGTCTAAAAATGATGCAGAAAAACTAGTCCATGCATTTGTTACTTCTAGGTTGGATTACTGCAATTCTTTGTTAGCAGGCTGCTCGAAAAAATCCATAAAGACTCTACAGCTGATCCAGAATGCTGCAGCACGGGTTCTGACAGGAACCAGGAAAAGAGATCACATCTCTCCTGTTTTAGCTTCTCTGCATAGGCTTCCTGTGAAATCGAGATAGAATTTAAAATCCTTCTTCTCACCTACACAAGCTCTTCATGTCAGGCACCATCTTATCTTAAAGAGCTCATAGTACCTTACAACCCTAAAAGCACACGCTCCCAGAATGCAGGTTCTGGTGGTTCCTATAGTCTCTAAAAGTAGAACGGGAGCCAGAGCCTTCAGCTATCAGGCTCCTCTCCTGTGGAACCAGTTCCAGTTTGGGTTCGGGAGGCAGACACTGTTTCCACATTTAAGAGTAGCTTAAGACTTTCCTTTTTGATAAAGCTTTAGTTAGGACATAGAATTGAATGTTGTAAGGAGTGAGGAGTCGCAGTGTCCGCCTAACCCGGCCACCTGCTTCTCGTCATAGTGTCGACCCTAACCAGGTTTTTATCCCATCCCCACTCTGACCTTCCTGCCCCTACCCCAACTGTTTCTCCCCCTTCCCTAACCGGTTTGTATCCCATCCCCCACTTTGACCTTCTTGACCCTAACCCCAACTGTTTCTCCCCCTACCCTAACCAGGGTTTGTATCCCATCCCCCACTTTGACCTTCTTGACCCTAACTGGTTCTCCCCCTACCCTAACCAGGGTTTGTTCCACTCCCCACTTTGACCTTCCTGACCCTAACCCCAACTGTTTCTCCCCCTACCCTAACCAGGGTTTGTATCCTATCCCACACTTTGACCCTCCTGACCTTCCTGTCTTCCTTTGACACACTGAGCTCCTCTATCTTTCTATCTTCCCATTTATGTGCATCCATGTCCTAGAAATGTTGTTGCTAACCAGCTCCGGGGGTCACTCCCCGAGTCCTTTTGTTTTTTTTCCCCCAGCATGTTCCCTCGGACCGAGAGGCTCCAGGATCGTGGGCAGGTGTCGCCTGGTCCCGCTCCACGTTCTGCGATGCCATGTTCACTTGCTACACTCTGCGGTCACAGCTACATCCTGCTGTCCTTGAGTGCCCACAGTGACCGCTATGCCATGAACTATCACAAAACTGCTACAAACTACTATTTTTTCTATTTTTGTTATTTCCACTCTTATTCTAACCCCAACCGGCCCGTCAGACACCGCCTACCAAGAGCCTGGGTCTGTCCGAAGTTTCTGCCTAAAAGGAAGTTTTTCCTCGCCACTGTTGCACTGTTGCTTGCTCTGGAGGAAACTACTAGAACTGTTGGGACCTACTCTGTCTGTAAAGTGTCTCGAGATAACTCTTGTTGTGAATTGATACTATAAATAAAATTGAATTGAATTGAATTGAATTGATTGTTCCAGCTTAAAGCTGATGCTCTGGTGGTCACGGTGGTGTCTTTGGTGTCTTTCTAGCCTTTACAGAAGATTTTCTATTGGCTTTTTTTGGGGTCGTTGAGCAATAAATCCAGCCAAGATTTATCCACTTCTTGTCCATAATTTATCAATTTTTCGGTCATTGCTACCGCTAGCTTCCATGCTAGGCACCATCTTGCATTCCCATGATGCTTTGCGAGAGAGCTTGTTTATGTTTTGCCAGCCAATGCAATGCAGGTCTGTCACACATTACGCCTTATATGGGCATCCGAGTGAGAACAAAGATCATATGTGTGAGAGACAGATCACGCAAAGTCGGACTAGTCTAATGTAATCAAAGATCGTCTATTACCGTTCTACAGAGAAGAATGCATCGGTGTTTTCAGATGTGGCATACATTTGGGCATTTTTTGAAGAAATGTAAATAGTTTGTCCTTTATATGAGTTATAATGTTCATTATGTTATTTTTTTTCGCACTGGATGACTCAAAATATATAGGAGA
>NW_022605616.1:249002-250731 GCF_008692095.1 Etheostoma spectabile | reverse complement strand
ACAACACAAATGCTTGTGTAGCATTGCTATGGGTGTAATATCAATAAATAAATATGGCGTTATTATTTTCTTATTGGCATAAGAGCATGAGGGCAAAAGCATCTGGACTTTCTTTTTTTTTTTTTTAAATGTAGAAATTTGTCAACTGTAAAAATTATAATGTTTATTTCTTCACAGTATGACTTCCAAGACATATGAGAAGTGTTTTAGACAGCAGATTGGCTTAGCTTATACTGCTGCGTGTGTCATATCAATACATATCTGTGAGATTCATGTTCCTTTTTTTTAATTTATTTATTTGTCTTTAAAGTCCTACAACCTTTTTTACATTCAAGAGACCTCACTGCAGCACACATATTCTAATAGCCTAGTTTGTCCTGAAACAAATGATGTTCATAGATTGACTGTAGACAACAGGCTTGATGCTTTTAATAATAATGTATACTAATTACAGTGTTGTCACTCTGTTTTTTTTGGACGCTTTCTTTCGCCATTTAAGAATTTGTCTTTTGGGCCAGAGGTAATCATGTGACGGCCCCGGAGTGGCATCGTAACAGCCCTAGTATTGAAAATTGATATCCAAGGTTGTATATTTAAAAAGAAAATATCTAAAACAAAAAATAATAATTTTGTACTGCATTTAGCTTGCTTGGGCAAACACAGTAGGTTACCATATCTAACACGGAAACAATGACGCAGATATGGGACGGTGAGGAGAAGCAGCAAATAAATAAATCAACAAATGGGCAAGCTGTGCTTGAGCAAATGCTGTGAACAGGCGTTTGAAGACTGTGTGCTGATGATTTAGGAGAGAGTGGGCAAGGGTGGAAAAGGGGAAAAAAGAAAACTGAAGCTGCTGCATGGCAGGGGCGCCACAGAAGGGCACAAGTGTACAAAGGTACACCTAAATTATAGCGGAGTGCCACCAAAATGGAGGGAGAGAGGGACGAGATTATGGCATAGTGAGCGCTAGATGGAGGGGATGATGAGAGAGTACGACAGAGGTGGCAGAAATGGATGGATAGAAAAAGGAGAGAGAGGTTGTTTGCGTCTGTGTCAGATTCGGGGAGTGTTGCTCTGTTCACATAGGCTGACCCAGATGCAGCTGAATTAGACACAGCCCTCCGTGTGTGTGTGTGTGTGTGTGTGTGTGTGTGTGTGTGTGCATGCGTGTGTGTTGATGCCAGCCTAGGTATGAGAGCTAAAGGGCTAGAGGTAGAGACAGACAAAAAGTGACAGAGTGTTCCAAGCCGAATGTCTCTGTTTATGAGGATCACGAGCCCAAAAAGCTTGCACAATCTAAAAATTAAAGGTGCTTTATATAGCACTTCTACTTTACATCATAGGGCTGCTCGATTATGGAAAAAAATCATAATCACAATTATTTCAGTCAATATCAAAATCACGATTATTTAGCATGATTTCTAACTGACTTTTAGAAAGATGTTGCATTTATTAAACTTGAAAAAGTTAAACAGTGAAAACACAAACTGTGAAAATTCCCATGGGACTCTTGACCTTGAACTCTTCGATTACCCCTTAAAATAAATAATATCAAAAAAGATTTTTAAATAGTATTAAATAATAATTTAAAATTTTAAAAATGTGTGTGACCCCATTACGCAATCAAGTCATTACCGAAAGAACAAGATCCAGGGTACAAGCGGCAGAAATGGGTTTCCTCAGGAGGGGGGGCTGGCCTCTCCCTTAGAGATAGGGTGAGAAGCTC
>NW_022605616.1:247910-248992 GCF_008692095.1 Etheostoma spectabile | reverse complement strand
GAGAGGAGCTCGGAGTAGAGCCGCTGCTCCTTTGCGTCAAAATGAGTCTGTTGAGGTGGCGCCTCCCTTGGGAAGTGTTCCAGGCACGTCCAGCTGGGAGGAGGCCTTGGGGAAGACCCAGGACTAGGTGGAGGGATTATATCTCCAACCTGGCCTGGGAACGCCTCGGGATCCCCCAGTTGGAGCTGGTTAATGTGGCTCGGGAAAGGGAAGTTTGGGGTCCCCTGCTGGAGCTTCTCCCCCTGCGACCCGATACCGGATAAGCGGACAACAATGGATGGATTACGCAATCATTTGCATAAAGCTTAGTAGTTGTGTTGGCAAGGTAGATAGAAAGAAATAGAAATCTTTAGCCAAATAATCACAAATTCAATACTGGAATTTATTTTACCTTATAATTATTACTTAGCCTATCTTTGAAGTAAAAAAGAAATTCTACAAAGGGTAGGGCTGCATGATTATTTTGATCAATATTGAGATCACAATTAATTATCACGTATTGTCACATAGGCTATTTATAATTGCTTTCACATCCATTTTATTGTACATTCCTCTTATGTTGAAGTTGTATGTTGTATGGCACGGCTTTACAGACAAACTGAGTCATGTGACGCATGTAAAAAACAAAAAACGGAGCATTCTATGAACGGAATGATGCATTTAAAATATCGCGCGTGATTAAAATTTGATTAATTGTGCAGCCCTAACTAAAGGAGGGGAAAAAATAAATAAAGAATTCTCAAAGAAGGCTGGCTTGCCAGGGCAAGGCCAGCTCAACTGCGTCTTTCTCCTGTCGCATCCCGCTGTCTCTCCTACCGACACCGGCCCCCGGACCCTGTCCCTTCTCCACTTTCTATCTGTATGCACAATGGGCTTAGTTTTGCCACATATGAGGAGAGAGGTGATGGCAGGGGTTGCTTCTCAGCTCCTCACAAAACAGATTCAGAGAGAGGTGACTGTTTTGGCAGCCACAGGAGCTCAATAAACTGATTCGCAAAGGCCAGTGACGTTGTGGGGGTGGAGCTGGACTCTCTGTTGGGTGTGTCAGAGAGAAGGACGCTGTCCAAACTACATGCCATCTT
>NW_022605616.1:247353-247900 GCF_008692095.1 Etheostoma spectabile | reverse complement strand
TGTCTCACACCCACTCCATGGCTTGCTGCTCAATCACAGGGGCACTTTCAGTGAGAGATTCATTCTCCCAAAATGCACCACAGAGCGCCACAAGAAGTCATTCCTGCCTGTGGCCATCAAACTTTATAACTCCTCCCTCTAAGTGTCTGACACACAGACACTTAGAGAGGTTGAAACTGGACAATATTATCTGTTTTGTGCAATAACACTGGCTTGTAATGTGTGCAATACTCAACTGCTACTATTATTATTATTATTATTTCTTTTCACCATTGCAACACCTTAATTATGTTATTTATGTAAATACTGTATCATAATATACCTTTAACTATGTAAATATCCACACTCCTTATATTTCTTTATTTCTTTATTTATATTTCTTATATTTCTAATTTCTGAGCAACTGTAACACAGAGTTTCCCTTCGGGGATCAATAAAGTATTTCTGATTCTGATTCTGATTCTGATTCTGAAACACCTTGCGTGCTTCCTGGACAATACTGGCGACTTTTTTTCAGAAAGTTGCTGTCTTTTCTACAGAAAGTTGA
>NW_022605616.1:247097-247343 GCF_008692095.1 Etheostoma spectabile | reverse complement strand
GCAGGTCGTTTTTGTAAAAAAAAAAGCGAAGGTGGTCTGGGGGTGGTAGTAGCTCAGTCCATAGGGAGTTGGGTTGGGAACCGGAGGGTTACTGGTTCAAGTCCCCATACGGACCAAAGTATGGTGGTGGACTGGTAGCTGGAGAGGTGCCAGTTCACCTCCTGGGCACTGCCAAGGTGCTCTTGAGCAAGGCACCGAAACCCCAATCGCTCGGGGCGCCTTTCCATGGGCAGCCCCCTCACTCTG
>NW_022605616.1:245717-247087 GCF_008692095.1 Etheostoma spectabile | reverse complement strand
ATTAGTGCATGTGTGTGTAATTCAGGCCTGTGTGTAATATGTGTAATAACAACAACCCTTGTGGGATTAATAAAGTATAATTAAATAAAATAAAAATAAAAAAAGTTGCTGAATCTAGCGACAAAGTCGCTGAGTTGGCACCACTGTTTCATGGAGACAGACGCTATGTGCACGGAGGGGAGGGGCTGTGTATGTGTAGAGTGACAGAGAGACGGAGGAAAGCAGGGAAAGGAGATACAGCTGAACAAATGCATTTTTAATAGCGTTAAAAAAATAATAACAAAACGCAATGTGTGGCGGCCGTTGCTGATTGTGTGGCGCACCGCCACAAATTAGTCTATTGATGAAAATTTCAGTCACTGTTCACAATTAGCCATCTTATCTTGCACACAATATGTGACAAAATATTCCATGCATGTACCTCCACAGCTCTGTTGGCATTCTATCAAGTTTAACTACCTCATTAATTAACCTGTCAATCAAACATTCAAAGGTACCGCCAGGGTGGAGCAGCAGTCCATTTGTGGGAAATGTCAGAATCTACCCATGGGCAGTGGGAACAGAAGATGTGGAAGAGTAAAGAAGCTCTTAAGAGTCTGCCTACACAACTATTATGTAGAATATTGTAAATTGAAGATTGCATTTTTTCCAATGTAGCTAATTTAGATGTGTGATGGCTTCCTGGCAATTCATTTTTGCTTTGGCTTAGCTAAAGAATGTTTTTTACTTTGTTTCTTTTCCTATGAAATCTTCTTACATATGCCTTTTTACCATTCTATGCTCATCTTGAAACTACTTGACTTGATTGAGGAACTACAGGGGGCTGAATGTTTTATTGCAGGTGCTAGTGAATTATGAATAGTGAACCACTATAACAAATACTAGTACAGAAAAATGGGATCCTGGGCTAATAGACTACATACACAAGACACTTAAGTGCAATGCACGTTAGGGCAGGGTATCGCCAATGATTTTCCAAATCGATTGGATTCTTATTTACATCAGGGTTTTCTCTACCATTACAAGGTTTAGGTGCAGCACCTCAGCCGTTTTTCTCAGCACCTTGGCTGAATGAATGTGAAATGTGGCAAAACAAAAAAAGCAAGTTTTTAACAAGTTTTGTCTTTAAGCTTTTTGAGTTTTATTATCTGCTCTAGCTTTTCAAAAGTTTTAGACACAGATATGATAAAAAACATCCAATTGTCAAGAGGAAACACCTTTAAACCCCACCACCAAATACGGAGGTATTTTTTTTTTTTTTATACTTTATTAATCCCACAAGGGGAAACTACACTTTACACTAAACATATTACACACAGGCCTGAATTACAAACACATACTCAGGACCTATACATGCACTAATGGAGAGA
>NW_022605616.1:242333-245707 GCF_008692095.1 Etheostoma spectabile | reverse complement strand
AGGGGGCTGCCCATGGAAAGGCGCCCCGACATAACATGGTCCAGATTCGGTTACATTTCCACATGGAGGAACGGCAGGCTCCTGAGGGCTGTTGGGGCAGTTCATGCCGGCAATCTCTGAAGCAAAACTTGTACTACAAGTTGTCAAAGCGGGCGATAAAGTGTGGGTCAAAGTGATTCTTGGGGGGATGCGTGTAAAAGGCCTGCAAGGCAGCTTGTATTGTCAGACAATGATTTCTTTAGCCTTTAGGGAGTGTTCATGGTGTTATACAGGCAGAGAGAGCATTTACATGGGACAGACTCTATAAATGTTTGTTTCTCTAGGCATGTGGGTTCATGCACGGGCATTTTCTCACTGTAATATTTTTTTCTGAAAGAATTTATTTTTGGTTATTTATTTTATAAGAATTCTATACATCATTTTCAGTGCACTGCTTCCTCCTTCCTTCCTCCTTTATGGGGTTTTCCCTAGGATCTTTTACGTAAGAAAGACCCTGAGGAATATTATATATATAATGTCCCTCTACCATTGCAGTGAACTTATGCTGATGCCATTTCAGGTTCTTGCAATAGAGTCCTGAAAGACGATCTGGAAGTTTGATTGTTGTCCACTATACAACACAACACAGAGTTAGACACTACAAATTAACCTTAAATTTTGGTTTCTTCTATTTGATGTTGATTTAAGAAAAGTCTGCTGCTGCACTCACTGCTAATCCTTTTGCCTAAAACCCCAGCTGCCAACAATGCCACAAGAGTTATTAATTATTAGTTTGGACCTTTTTAGAAAATACCTTGCATAGTTTATATACAGTATATTTATATATATTATTAAGAGTAGAGAGAAAAACAGACATTCTTCCACTATTATTCTGAATATGACAACATTCATTCAACAGGTTATGTCAACAGCATATTATGTTTAAATATTCCGAATAAGGCCTTTTTTCTGAATTTAGCATGTTCAAATTAAGACATGTCGGATATACTGCTATTATTTGGGTTTTAGAGGCATTTGTTGTTCTGAATATGTGTCTCAATCTGCACACAAACCAACCAGCCAGAAGGTTTGCAGGGCGGCGGTAGAGATGCATGCTTTTTATGGTTTTTGGATATGGGCAAACATCTCAACACCAACCTTTTCAACAAGGTGGTTGAAGGAATGAAAGAAAGACACTGGGTTTGCACAGTTAAACAGGTCCACCACCAGGGGAAACTTTGAAAATTACTATTTTGCCTGGCCAAACGTAAAAAGGAATATTCACTTTCATAAGCAATGTTCACAGCTTAGTGGGAATATTGTCTTTTTAGAATAAGGGGCAAAAACCGGAATAATGTGTGCATGTAAACGTAGTGAGTGAGAGTGACATCTCTCAATCTTCCCTCCTTTTTCTTCACTTGCTCCCTGACTAATCACTACCTTTACTTCCATCCTCATTTCCTCCACCTCAGCACGGACAGGCTCCCCGCTTTGTTTTTTCTCTCCGCCGGCCTGCTTCCCGTGACTCTGTCTCACTACATCCCTCCGTTCACTCTACTCCATCAGCATCTTCCTCCTCCACCTCCCTCCATCACTGCCACTGCTGTCCCCGCTTGCTCCCACTTTTCCTCTTCACATCACCCCCACCCCCGCCTTCGTTTCCCTCCTCTCTTGTCTTTTTTCCTTTTTGTCTGATTCAGCTCAGAGTCCCGAGGCTTCGTCTGTGCAAAGTGCTCCTTCTGTGCTTCTCTGCTCTGCCCCCCCCCACTAGCGTGCGAAGAGGAGGAGAGGAGGGAACGCACCGCAGAGATATTTATATTATGTAATGAGATCATCTGGATACTAATGCTGCTGTACACCAGATATACTGAGCGTCCATTAGTGGCTTCTCTATAGCATAAGCATTTGTCTGGCTGGTACACCCATATTTTAGGTATGTCATGATAGATGATGGAGGGACTTTAGCTTGAGTAGGCTCAATGATATTAAAACCTCCAGATGATAGCAGCAGCAACATGTGTTTGCTCATAGAGTAGGGGTAATCCTCCCTATAATGCTTTTGTTCTGGGTCTGGCTTTTACCTTGTGTTTTACAAGAGGTGAGAGACATGGATTGATGGATGGATCATTAATCCATGTCTTACATCTGGATAGATGGATGGATGGATGGATGGATGGATGGATGGATGGAGCGATTTGTGAAAAAAGCAGAGGGGGGATTTTTTTGGAAAAGAAAATTGCAATGCTCAACGACTTCGAAGGGCAACACTTCTACAAAGGATATAAATGAAAATGGCAATATGAATAGAACCCCATGTATCGTAAAAGATTCCAATCGGGACAAAAGCATATCGTCCCAACCCTAATGAACAGATGTGCATAGAGGGACGGTGGTGGAAATAAGGACAGATGGAGGACAAGGGGATATGAGGCGTGGTGTGCCCATCCGTGTGTCAGTCCGCAGGGTTGTGGGTGGAAGCAAAGACATGAGGGAATACACACGCGTGTGTATTTGTGTGTGTCCAAAACCTTGAAAACCTCAGCGTGGTCTGAGGGCAACTATTATCGACATGAGAAGAGGTCCTGGTCTCCCATGTGGTAGTCCCTACCACAAAATTGCAGTCAATTAGCTCCAATTAGCTCCAATTATTCAAATTCTTGCACCTTGCTGTCTCCTCTCTATAGGAATCTTACAATAAAGATACTACAGTTTTGACACTGTTGTAAGCTAGGGCTGCATGAATAATCCAATCTAATCAGCAATTGTAATGTCACTGTGTGCGATTATAACAGCAAAAAAATGTGCAATTTAAGTAGAGATGCACCAATTAAAATTTTTAGGCCGATTCCGATTTCCAATTTTTCATTGAGTTTGACCAGCCGATACCGATCGTAGCCGATTCCTATTTCATTTTTTTCTAACCAATTCACAGCACACACATTTATTTTATTTTCTTTAATAGAAAATTTTATATTTTGCATAGAAAATTTTTTTAATAGATAATCGATCACAATAAAATATAAATATATAAATTACCCCTGGTGTGGGAACTTCACACACATCTAAAGTGCAATGTTATGGAAGAACCATTTCTTTCTTTTCACATCCAAAATCCAACTAAAAACATGTGATATATTTAGCAAACTGAACTTCTGGCCCATGTATGAAAACAGGGAAAACCGGTTATGGCAATAGAATAATATATAAATAACAAATACAAATAAGATACATATAGCCTTGCAGTGTAATGACACACACACATACACACAGGCCTATTTGAACATCAACAGTAATGCTACCTTAAAACAGCTTTTAGTTTATTTGTCATTGTGCATAATGCTGAACTATACGCCATTAGGCAAAACCTTCTATACAAGATGTATATCTGATAGTGC
>NW_022605616.1:240841-242308 GCF_008692095.1 Etheostoma spectabile | reverse complement strand
TGTAACTAAATTTAAGGATGTGATTCCATAGCATTTAATTCATTACCAAGTCCCAAAGTAACGGAGGACTCCTATGCTAATTTCAGTCCCTCGCAAAACGATCATTTTGTTGATAGTGCAGCAGGCTCGCTGCGAACAACACTCAACTCTGTTGCCCCTCTAAAGAAGAAGATAATAAAACAAAGACGGTTAGCTCCATGGTATAACACTGAAACTCGTAAATTAAAGCAAATATCCCAGAAACTTGAGAAGATTTGGTGTTGCACCAAATTGGAAAATTCTCGTTTAATCTGGCAAGATAGTCTTAAAACGTATAGGAAGGCCCTCCGTAATGCCAGAGCAGCGTACTACTTGTCATTAATAGAGGAAAATAGGAACAACCCCAGGTTTCTTTCAGCCACTGTAGCCAGGCTAACAGAAGGTCACAGCTCTACTGAGCCAAGTATTCCCTAGCTCTTAGTAGTAACGACTTATGAGATTCTTCAATGATAAATTATAACTATTAGAACAAATTCACAAAGACCTGCCTTTAACTGGACTAACTTACCTCTAAACTCAGGAACTTTCGAACAAGCTGTAGAACAAGATATATGTTTAGACTGCTTTGCTTCACTTGATCTTTATTATTTAAATCAATTATTTCTTCAGCTAAACCATCACACCTGCCTCTTGATCCCATCCCCACTAGGCTACTTAAAGAAGTTTTACCATTGGTCAGCGCGTTCTCTACTAGATATAACCAATCTATCTTTATTAACAGGCTATGTACCACGCCACTTAAGGTACTGTAATTAAACCTCTTCTAAAAAGCCCCAACCTTGATCCAGATTTTTTAGCCAACTATAGACCTACAGTATGTCCAACCTCATTTCTTCTCTAAGATTCTTGAGAAAGCAGTCGCCAAACAGCTGTGTGACTCTGCATAAAACACTTATTTGAGGACTTTCAGTCAGGATTTAGAGTTAATCAAGTACAGAGACCCATTGTAAAATTACTAATGACCTCCTAATTGCATCAGACAAAGGACTTATCTTTGTACTGTGTTATAGATCTTAGTGCTGCATTTGATACCATTGACCATCATATCTTATTACAGAGGTTGGAACATTTAATTGGCATTAAGGGACTGCTCTAAGCTGGTTTAAGTCTTTTACAGATCAATCTCATTTTGTTAATGTTAACGATAATCCTCGTGCACCCAATTAGTCTGGATCCCACAAGACCCGTGCTCGGTCCAACTTGTTCACTTTAATATGCTTTCTTTAGGCAATATTATCAGGAAGCCTCCATAAACTTTCATTGTTTTGTTAATTCATTACCAAGTCCCAAAGTAACGGAGGACTCCTATGCTAATTTCAGTCCCTCGCAAAACGATCATTTTGTTGATAGTGCAGCAGGCTCGCTGCGAACAACACTCAACTCTGTTGCCCCTCTAAAGAAGAAGATAATAAAACAAAGACGGTTAGC
>NW_022605616.1:240714-240831 GCF_008692095.1 Etheostoma spectabile | reverse complement strand
AACACTGAAACTCGTAAATTAAAGCAAATATCCCAGAAACTTGAGAAGATTTGGTGTTGCACCAAATTGGAAAATTCTCGTTTAATCTGGCAAGATAGTCTTAAAACGTATAGGAAG
>NW_022605616.1:239299-240689 GCF_008692095.1 Etheostoma spectabile | reverse complement strand
AGGCCTCCGTAAGCCAAGCAGCGTACTACTTGTCATTAATAGAGAAAATAGGAACAACCCCAGGTTTCTTTTCAGCCCTGTAGCCAGGCTAACAGAAGGTCACAGCTCTACTGAGCCAAGTATTCCCATAGCTCTTAGTAGTAACGACTTAATGAGATTCTTCAATGATAAATTATAACTATTAGAACAAATCACAAAGACCTGCCTTAACTGGACTAACTTACCTCTAAACTCAGGAACTTTCGAACACTGTAGAACAAATATATGTTTAGACTGCTTTGCTTCACTTGATCTTTATTATTTAAATCAATTATTTCTTCAGCTAAACCATCACCTGCCTCTTAGATCCCATCCCCACTAGGCTACTTAAAGAAGTTTTACCATTGGTCAGCGCTTCTCTACTAGATATAACCAATCTATCTTTATTAACAGGCTATGTACCACGCACTTTAAGGTACTGTAATTAAACCTCTTCTAAAAAGCCCCAACCTTGATCCAGATTTTTTAGCCAACTATAGACCTACAGTATGTCCAACTTCTCATTTCTTCTCTAAGATCTTGAGAAAGCAGTCGCCAAACAGCTGTTGACTCTGCATAAAACACTTATTTGAGGACTTTCAGTCAGGATTTAGAGTTAATCAAGTACAGAGACACCATTGTAAAATTACTAATGACCTCCTAATTGCATCAGACAAAGGACTTATCTTTGTACTTGTGTTATAGATCTTAGTGCTGCATTTGATACCATTGACCATCATATCTTATTACAGAGGTTGGAACATTTAATTGGCATAAGGGACTGCTCTAAGCTGGTTTAAGTCTTTTACAGATCAATCTCATTTTGTTAATGTTAACGATTAATCCTCGGTGCACCCAATTTAGTCATGGAGTCCCACAAGACCCGTGCTCGGTCCAACTTGTTCACTTTAATATGCTTTCTTTAGGCAATATTATCAGGAAGCCTCCATAAACTTTCATTGTTTTGCAATGATAAAATTATAACTATTAGAAGCAAAATTCACAAAGACCTGCCTTTAACTGGCACTAACTTACCTCTAAACTCAGGAACTTTCGAAACAGCTGTAGAACAAGATATATGTTTAGACTGCTTTGCTTCACTTGATCTTTATTAATTTAAATCAATTATTTCTTCAGCTAAACCATCAACCTGCCTCTTAGATCCCATCCCAACTAGGCTACTTAAAGAAGTTTTACCATTGGTCAGCGCTTCTCTACTAGATATAACCAATCTATCTTTATTAACAGGCTATGTACCACAGCACTTTAAGGTAGCTGTAATTAAACCTCTTCTAAAAAAGCCCAACCTTGATCCAGATGTTTTAGCCAACTATAGACCTACAGTATGTCCAACCTTCCATTTCTCTCTAAG
>NW_022605616.1:239150-239289 GCF_008692095.1 Etheostoma spectabile | reverse complement strand
AAGCAGTCGCCAAACAGCTGTGTGACTCTGCATAACAACAGCTTATTTGAGGACTTTCAGTCAGGATTTAGAGTTAATCAAAGTACAGAGACAGCACTTGTGAAAATTACTAATGACCTCCTAATTGCATCAGACAAAG
>NW_022605616.1:231602-239125 GCF_008692095.1 Etheostoma spectabile | reverse complement strand
GACAAAGGCCTTATCTTTGTATTGTGTTATTAGATCTTAGTGCTGCATTTGATACCATTGACCATCATATCTTATTACAGAGGTTGGAACATTTAATTGGCATAAAGGGACTGCTCTAAGCTGGTTTAGTCTTATTATCAGATCAATCTCAGTTTGTTAATGTTAACGATGATCCTCTGTGCACCCAAAGTTAGTCTGGAGTCCCACAGGACCGTGCTCGGTCCAATCTGTTCACTTATATATGCTTCCTTTAGGCAATATTATCAGGAAGCACTCCATAAACTTTCATTGTTATGCAGATGATACTCAATTATCTATCAATCAAGCCGGAGAAACTAATCAGTTAGCTAAACTAAATGTGCCTTCAGGATATTAAAACTGGATGACCTGTATTTCTAATGTTAAACTCAGATAAACTGAAGTTTGCTCTGGACCCAAGAACCTCCGTGACGCATTATCAAAGAGATAGTTATCTGGATGGCATTACCCTGGCCTCCAGCACCACTGTGAGGAATTTTGGAGTCATCTTTGATCAGGACATGTCCTTTAATTCCCACATAAAGCAAATTTAAGGATCGCCTTTTTTCACCTACGTAATATTGCAAAATCAGGAATATCTGTGTAAAAATGATGCAGAAAAACTAGTCCATGCATTTGTTCTACTAGGCTGGATTACTGCAATTCTTTGTTATCAGGCTGCTCGAAAAAATCCATAAAGATCTTCAGCTGATCCAGAATGCTGCAGCACGTGTTCTGACAGGAACAGGAAAAAAGAGACCACATCTTCTGTTTAGTTCTCGCATTGGCTCCTGTAAAATCTAGAATAGAATTAAAATCTTTTTCTCACCTAAAAGCTCTTCGGTCAGGCACCATCTATCTTGAAGAGCTCATAGTACCTTACAACCCTACAAGAGCACTACGCTCCCAGAGTGCAGGTTACTTGTGGTTCCTAGAGTCTCTAAAGTAGAACGGGAGCCAAGAGGTTCAGTAACGGCTCCTCTCCTGTGGACCAGGTTTTAGTTGGGTTCGAGAGGCAGACACCGTCTCCACATTTAAGAGTAGGCTTAAGACTTTCCTCTTTTGATAAAGCTTATGTTAGGCTAAAATTGAATATTGTTAGGGAGGTGAGGAGTCGCAGCGTCCGCCTGACCGGCCCACCTGCTTCGGTCATAGTTGTCAGATTTATCTATCATATAATCAAGCATTAATAAACTAAAGGGAGACTTGGAATACAGCCCGATCCGGTTGGGGAGAGTTCTAGCTGACAGGCTCTCTCTTTACCCTGTCTTCTATTATGCTTGATTAAAGCTTATGTTAGGGCATAGAATTGAATATTGTAGGGAGTGAGGGTCGCAGCGTCCGCCTAACCGGCCCACCTGCTTTCGTCATAGTTGCAGATTTATCTATCATATAATCAAGCATATAATAAAACTAAAGGGAGACTTGGCATACAGCCCGATCGGTTGGGAAGAGTTCTAGCCCGACCAGGCTTCTCTCTTTACCCTGCTCCTTGGTTTTGCTGTATAGTTTTAGACAGCTGAGGACATCCTTTAATACACTGAGTCCTCTCTCCCTATCTTTCTATCTTTTCATTTATGTGCATCCATGTCCCAGAAAGCGTGTTACTAACCTAGCTCTGGGGAGTCATTCCCCGGAGTTTTATGTTCTTTTTTCCCCGGCATGTTCCCTCGGATCAGGGATGCTCCAAAATCATGGTAGTCAGCTGTCGCCATGGTCCCGCTACCAGTTCTGCGGTGCCATGTTCATCTGCTACACTCTGCAGTGCCCAGCTACGTCCTGCTGTGCCTTGTAAAGCCGCACAGTGCCCTGCATGCCATGAATACTACAAAGAAAACTGCTACAAACTACTATTTACAACATTTGTTCTATCGTTTTGGTTTATTTCACACTTCATCATTGTATCGTTAAACATAATTTAGATGAAATGATCATATGTAGCCACGTGAAATGGGAAACCCCAAATAAGCTTTTCGGAGGGGTGCAATACAATAAACTACAACAGATAATTCAACCAAAAACTCAATTTACCGTTACTGGAAAAATACAGAAAATAAAGAAAAACTAGAAACGGTCCCAGCACAAGTATGCACTTACAGAATAATCAACATAATATGTTAAGAGCAATTTTTTCTTGAGACTTTTCTTAAAGATGGAGACAGAATGCACATTCAGTTATCCTCAATTTTCCAAATCTGCTGTCCCCTACAAACTACACTCAGTATCGTACACTTTAACCGTTGTTTTTGCCAGCAATTAGGTGTTTTCCTGTGTCATAAGTGTGCAGGGGCAACTGATTGGAACAAGCTCACACAATCGGTAGTTTAACCTATGAATGACGGAAAAGCATGCATGCATTCTGAAAGACATTATATACGGTAAGCCTCAATAAAACCAAGGGGTAAAGAGGACGTGTGGGGGTATTGGGTTCAGACTACGTTAATGCCTGTATTATTTTTTTCGTGTAAAATAGTCATTTCAATGGCTAGGGAAAGTGTTGCATCATACATAAACAATAGTTTAAATGGGGCTCATACAAGTTTTATAAGGTGAGAATGCTGAGTGGGGAGGTAAATGACTTCATTGAAAAATAGGCCAACATATTAAGATGTTAGGTGATAATATGGCATTTGAAATTTAACATTTCAAGATATTTAATACGCGGGGGAATAGTGGCGTTTACTCTTTCAATAATGTTCATTTATTTTAAGACAAACGTTGTTGGAATGAACACAATGTAATTTGTGTTTTTGAAGTTTAAAGATGTTAAGAGTTATTAAACCAAAACCAAATTTTTGAAATATTCTCTATTTATTATTTCTTGCAGTCCAACTGGACTCTTAAGTGAATAAATAATTAGTGGCAACAACAAATAAAACTTATGTAAAAACATGGTGGAATTTCAAAGTCATGAAAAAGAGAGGGCACAAATGGATCCCTGGGGGACTCAAATTTAATGGATTGCTTAGGAATTGTGTGTGTAAGTGTGTCTACTATTTTTTGTGACGTTATTGCCACTATCATTTCAACCCCAACGCCCGTCAGACACCGGCCTACCAAGAGCCGGGTCTGCCGAGGTTCTGCCTAAAAGGAAGTTTTTCCTCGCACTGACACTGTTGCTCTGGACCCCTACTAGAACTGTTGGGTCCTTGACATTCTGGAGTGTGGTCTAGACCTACTCTATGTGTAAAGTGCCTTGAGATAACGCTGGATGAATTGATACTATAAATAAATGAATTGAAAAGTCTGTGCCCTTGATTCCATAATGAGTATTTATCAATAAGGTCAAAGTCAATAGTATCAAATGCCTGGATGAATCTAAAAAAAACATAGGACGATTACGTATCTCATTTCATTTTCTCCCCAGATTTAAATACGGGTATAATTCTTGCAATGTATGCCTTTTTTTGACACAATTCAGAGAATTGTGTCAAGTGGCTCCAGATATCAATTGCAATGGCTGCATTTACTACAGATTTATCCTCACCAGCAAAGTACAAGCTTTGTAAGTTTGTCATGAGTTTATAGACTTCATTGCTGGGCTTAAAAAGGAACTGACATAGTTTCCCGGCAAGGAATGGTTAAAAGAGATGCCCTGAGGTTGGTTTATTTTTTAGAGTTTTTCCCATTATTAAGTTATTTGCTAGATCAATTCATTAGTGAAATTATGACTTAAATGTGAAAGTGTGCACAGTATTTGGGAGCACGGTGCGTGTTATGGTTTTGTTAAGCCTTCTTTAGCACTTTCAAGACTCCTTAGAGTCTCCCTGTGATGCTTGTTATGTGGTATGTATAGTGTTACTTTTAATTTCCTTATTGTGTAAGTTAATTCCTATATTAATGTTCAGCTTGTTTATATGGTCACTTAAATATCAGAAGTGTAGAAGGGTTTCAGAACATGCAAGGTTGTACAAGTATATTTGTATCTTGATCACGAGTTGTTTCATAGGGCTGTTGGAACGAATACCAAAAGAAAAATCAATACTAATCGAATACAGAAAATTACTATTTGAATGTGACTCTCTTTTATAAATACATTGGCTAAGTAAACTAATCTCCCTCTTCTCGGCTTTGCCTGACCACATGGTCACTAATGTCACATCTTATGAAAATAATTACGTTAACGTTAATGTCGAGAACGTTAGGTAAGGGGGAGTGTTAGGGTGGAAATCAGAAGGATGGGAATAAGTTTTAACATGACTTTAAAACGACATTCACCGAGCCAAAGTTCTCATAATTATTATTTAGCAAATTTTTATTCTCATTTAATAATAATAATTATAATTGTATTTAGAGGTATATCATGGTTTAATTTAAAAAACACCATTCTTTTGTTCTACTGACATTCTTCAGCTTCTTTTGTGAAGCATCACACTTTTATTACCATCTTTGTTGGGAGTCGCACATGCGGAGTAGCTAGGTAAGGACTACTAGCCAGTCAAAGCAGAGTAGAGGGCGTGCCATGCTAGCAGTAGGCAAGCAATACAACGTGTGTTAAAAAATTTACGCACGCTCGTAGGGAAGGAAGAGGGGGACCACAATAGAGCTGTTTTGGAGAAGTTTGTGGACAGTGGTTTCTGTTGGAGATGGAAAGTGCCTTTGGGCTTTTCACTTGTAAACTTACCACATCTGGCTGCACTTCATAACACCCTGTAATCACTTCACCTTCTCATCTTCTCTGTGGCCCCAAAAAATCGAAGCTTCACCAGCACAGTATCAGAAAAAACGTCAGGGAGTCGGTCAGGTGCCAATTAAGTGGACAATAGGCAGTAATGTAATGTAGACAATCGTACTGCTAGCCTATCCTCTGGTTGGTTCATTTTAACATAACAACACAAACATCTAGAAGTAATCAAACCAGGCATAAAGCTCTTCAAAGTCGAAGCTTGTGTACATACTTTTTACCATATTTAATGTTTACAACTGAACACCACTTTAGGGGGGATTGACGGTACTAACTTTAAGATATAGTATACGATTAGAGCTGGGTGATATGGAAAAAAATCAAATATTCAGGATTATTTTTGACCAATACTCAATGTCGTATTGCGGCATTGATACAATGACTAAGTGGGTAAAGGCAAATAAAAACCGCTAAACATTCTGGTAGGTTCAGAAAAGTACATAACTTCAACTAAATCTAGGAAAGAACAATAATGTGGTCATATCACAATATTACGATCCAATTTAGGACAATATCTAGTCTCATTCTCAATGTAGATATAATATTGATATATGACCAGCTAATCTAGATAATAACGATACAGAAATCCTGGATAATCAATATATTGCCAATCCAATCATGATACTATGAACACAAAAGTGCCATGAAAAAAGGTAATTGCAGGTTTTCTCTTTATACACTGCACGCCCCAAACGGCACAATTCGCAGCACCAGTTTTTCAGTCTGTAAATTACCAGAGACTGAACTATAGAGCAAGTTTTGTTTCAGAATATTTAGCCTGAAACGTGGCTGGGGCATCTGTTATTTCCTCAAACGGCTGCCACCAGGACGTTGGGAAGTTCAGAAAATAACATCACTGTACTGTAATGCAGCCTTTAAAACATGAAAAAAAGAAACATGTGTCATATCACAATGTTACAATCCAAAACTAAGATGAATATAGTCTTATATCACGCATTAGGGATATAACGATTACCGTGTAACGTAAACCACATGAAATGTTGACGGTAAAAATTACCATTTTCATTTATAATGTCCTTATTATCAAGTGGATTACCACGGTGTGGAAACCTTGTTATAATCTTCCCAGCTTTATTCCGAGGCTCCTGAAGTTGCCCCGCAGGCGCATTGCGCTCAGACAGGAGAATGGACATAATGTAGCAGTGGACTTTTTTCTTTATCTTTTTTCTTTCCTGTTGAGTGTGTGTGGAGCAAAGCTGAGTTAAAACTTACTCTGTAGTGCTAACTGTCATGGGTTTTATTACCTTGTTTCTTCACTAAGTGTTCTGCTACATGTGGAAGTTTAGCCCGTTATACGACAGACATGTATTTGGAGAGAGAGAGATTGCCTGTAATGTGCTGTATCTTACTGATGATAGATGCGCAGATTGTTTATAATTTTTTCGTGCATCCACGTATTGATATTCCATTGTGTTTGGGCAATTTGCTGCAAGGTGCAATGCCAGTAAACAGACTAGCACTGTGGAGCCATGTGCTTAGCTATTAAAAGGTGTTATTACACTGTTTGCTCTGTTCGGATATGTGCTTGCAATGATGGGGCTATTCTCAGTTTGTGTTACTGAGCAATAGTTACATTTATGTCATATTACAGAGAAATTAACTTAATTTAGTATGTTTCTTGTTATATGTATATGTTATATGTATATGGTGGCAATACTATAGTTTGGTTAACTTTTCATAGTAAGTCAGATGCTTCTAATGTGTATTATATTGCTTATTTTTCAGAATCATCCAAATTCACAGTAACAAATACATGATAACATTGTCAAATAAAACTCATAGTTAAAGGTACCCATGGCATGATAAAATTTCACTTTATGAGGTTTTTTTAACATAATATGAGTTCCCCCAGCTACCTATGGACCTCCAGTGGCTAGAAATGGCAAGTAGGTGTAAACCTTTCACCTTACGAGGTCATAAAGGCAAGGTTCTCCCCTTTCTCAGCTGTCACCCCCCAGAGAATTTGACCGACCATGACGAGAGACATATGGATTTCAACAAGCATTCAGGGGCAGCCCCTTTGTGTCAACGGTCACATCACACCCACAGACCCTCACACCCAATAGCCACCCCCCCGCCGCAAAACGCCACGTTACCTCAGAATCAAGAAATGGCATCACATAACTATACGCGTTTCTTCGTAGCGGCTGCCACCTTCACACACACTAACCAGCCGGTACCATTTTAATCGGATCACACCGCACCTTTCTGATCTCACTCCTTCCTTTCATGCACCCCCATTACTCACAATAGCTTGATCCCCTCCGTGTTCCTGACTTTGATCGCTTCCATTACGTCGCCATCAATTCATCCAAAAAGCGTCATGCTCATAGACCACGCCTCTTTCCGCCGGCTTTTTGACAACTATCTTGGCCTCCATACTGTTCTAACCGTCTACTATCACATAGTTTTTGATCATGATGACCCAGATTAGCCAGTAGTTCCTGCATCACTGATTCGTGCAGCTAGTTTCTAGATGGACGACACTGTCCTAGAGGGGCACAGGTAGCCTTAGCTCGGACTGTATGATTCTGTCCTCCACACTATTGGATAGCAGTTACGGCCTTATACCGCTCCCTACAGTCGGACTAACACACGCCACTTACCAGTCTTCCCCCCACCGCTGTCAACACGCCACCCACTTGTTATCCTGTCTGGTGTGAGTGTGTTTCAGCAACAACAGAAATTTGAGCAGTGCTAGTCTGTAATTTTCTAATGTTAAACTCAGATAAAACTGAAGTTATTGCTCTGGGACCCAAGAACCTCCGTGACGCATTATCAAAAGAGATAGTTACTCTGG
>NW_022605616.1:223171-231592 GCF_008692095.1 Etheostoma spectabile | reverse complement strand
CCTGGCCTCCAGCACCACTGTGAGGAATTTTGGAGTCATCTTTGATCAGGACATGTCCTTTAATTCCCACATAAAGCAAATTTAAAGGATCGCCTTTTTTCACCTACGTAATATTGCAAAAATCAGGAATATCTGATCTAAAACTGACTTGTCCCCAAAGAAAATAGTCCAGCCAGGTATACTTTAGGTTGGATTACGGCAATTCTTTTTATCAGGTGCTCGAAAAAAATCCATAAAGATCTACAGCTGCTCAGCATGAATGCAGGGCAGCGAATAGTTCTGGCGAAAACAGGAACAGAAAGAGAGATCACAGTCTCCTGTTTAGCTTCTCTGCATTGGCTCCTGTAAATCTTAGAATAGAATTTAAAATCCTTTTTCTCACTACAAAGCTTTCATGGTCAGGCCCATCTATCTAAGAGCTCATAGTACCTTAAACCTAGGAGCAGCAATACGCCACCAGAATGCAGGCAGTGCCCGTTACTGAGTTGGAATTCCTCGAGCTCTCTTTAAATTAAAAAGAAGAAAGGCCTAGTGTTTATTATCGACTCGATTTTACACCAAAGGTATAGAATACGGGAGCCAGAGCGTTCAGTTAACAGGCTCCTCTCCTGTGGAACCAGGTTCTAGTTTGGGTTCGAGAGGCAGACACCGTCTCCACATTTAAGAGTAGGCTTAAGACTTTCCTCTTTGATAAAGTATGACGAGAAGCAGGTGGCCGGGTAGGCGGACGCTGCGACTCCTCCACTCCCAACAATATTCAATTTTTTATGCCAACAACTAAGCTTTATCAAAGAGGAAAGTCTTAAGCCTACTCTTAAATGTGGAGACGGTGTCTGCCTCTCGAACCCAACTAGAACCTGGTCCACAGGAGAGGAGCCTGTTAACTGAACGCTCTGCTCCGTTCTACTTTTAGAGACTCTAGGAACCACAAGTAACCCTGCACTCTGGGAGCGTAGTGCTCCTTGTAGGGTTGTAAGGTACTATGAGCTCTTCAAGATAAGATGGTGCCGACCATGAAGACTTTGTAGGTAGAGAAAAAGGATTTTAAATTCTATTCTAGATTTACGAAGCCAATGCAGAGAAGCTAAACAGAAGAGATTGGTCTCTTTTCCTGGTTCCTGTCAGAACACGTGCTGCAGCATTCTGGATCAGCTGAAGAGTCTTTATGGATTTTTTCGAGCAGCCGGATAACAAAGAATTGCAGTAATCCAGCCTAGTAGGAAACAAATGCATGACTAGGTTTTTCTGCATCATTTTTACACAGGATATTCCTGATTTTTGCAATATTACGTAGTGGTGAAAAAAGGCGATCCTTTAAATTTGCTTTATGTGGGAATTAAAGGACATGTCCTGATCAAAGATGACTCCAAAATTCCTCACAGTGGTGCTGGAGGCCAGGGTAATGCCATCAGAGTAGACTATTCTCTTTGATAATGCGTCACGGAGGTTCTTGGGTCCCAGAGCAAAACTTCAGTTTATCTGAGTTAACATTAGAAAATACAGGTCATCCAGGTTTTAATATCCTGAAGGCACATTTGAAGTTTAGCTAACTGATTATTCATCCGGCTTGATTGATAGAATAATTGGTATCATCTGCATAACAATGAAAGTTTATGGAGTGCTTCCTGATAATATTGCCTAAGAAGGCATATATAAAGTAACAAGATTGGACCGAGCACGGGTCCTTGTGGACTCAAGACTAACTTTGGCGTGCACAGAGGATCATCGTTAACATTACACAAACTGAGATTGATCTGATAAATAAGACTTAAACCAGCTGTAGAGCAGTCCCTCATGCCAATTAATGTTCCAACCTCTGTAATAAGATATGATGGTCAATGGTATCAAATGCAGCACTAAGATCTATATAAAAAAAGTACAAAGATAAGTCCTTGTCTGATGCATTAGGAGGTCATTAGTAATTTTCACAAGTGCTGTCTTGCTGTACTTTGATTAACTCTAATAATGACTGAAAGTCTCAAATAAGCTGTTGTTATGCAGAGTCACACAGCTGTTTGGCGACTGCTTTCTCAAGAATCTTAGAGAGAAAGTGGAGGTTGGAATACTGTAGGTCTATAGTTGGCTAAAACATCTGGATCAGGTTGTTGGCTTTTTAGAAGGGTTAATTACAGCTACCTTAAAAGGCTGTGGTACAGCCTGTTAATAAGATAGATTGGTTATATCTAGTAGAGAAGCGCGACCAATGGTAAAACTTCTTAAGTAGCCTAGTTGGGATGGCTCAAGAGGCAGGTTGATGGTTTAGCTGGAAGAATAATTGATTTAAATTATAAAGATCAAGTGAAAGCAAAGCAAGTCTAAACATATATCTTGTTCTACAGCTGTTTCGAAAGTTCCTGAGTTTAGAGGTAAGTTAGTGCCAGTTTAAGGCAGTCTTTGTGAATTTTGCTTCTAATAGTATAATTATCATTGAAGAATCTCATAAAGTCGTTACTACTAAGAGCTAGGGAATACTGGCTCAGTAGAGCTGTGACTTCTGTTAGCCTGGCTACAGTGGTGAAAGAAACCTGGGGTTTTCCTATTTCTCTATTAATGACAAGTAGTAGCTGCTTGGCATTACGGAGGGCCTTCCTATAATTTTAAGACTATTTGCCAGATTAAACGAGATTTCCATTTGGTGCAACACCAAATCTTCCAAGTTCTGGGATATTTGCTTATTTACGAGTTTAGTGTTTATACCATGGAGCAACGTCTTTGTATTTCTTTTCTTTAGAGGGGCAACAGAGTGTAGTGTTGTTCGCAGCGAGCCCTGCACTATCAACAAAATGATCGTTTGCGAGGGACTGAAATTAGCCATAGGCGCTCCGTTACTTTGGGACTTGGTAATGAATTAAATGCTATGAATCCAATCCTTAAATTTAGTTACAGCACTATCAGATATACATCTTGTATAGAAGGTTTTGCCTAATGGGTATAGTTCAGCATTATGCACAATGACAAATAACTAAAGCTGTTTTAAGGTAGCATTACTGTTGAGTTCAAATAGGCCTGTGTGTGTATGTGTGGTGTGTCTTACACTGCAAGGCATATGTATCTTATTTGTATTGTTATTTAATATTATTCTATTGCCATAACCGGTTTCCCTGTTTCATACTGGGCCAGAGTTCAGTTTGCTAAATATATCACATGTTTTAGTTGGAGTTTGGATGTGAAAAGAAAGAAATGGTCTTTCCATAACATTGCACTTTAGATGTGTGTGAAGTTCCACACCAGGGGTAATTTATATATTAATTTAGTGTGATCGGTATTCTATTAAAAAATTTTCTATGCAAATATAATATTTTATATAAAGAAAATAAAATAAATGTGTGTGCTGTGAATTGTTAGAAAAAAATGAAATAGGAATCGGCTACGATCGGTATCGGCTGGTCAAACCAATGAAAAATTGGAAATCGGAACGGCTAAATTTAATTGGTGCATCTCTCACTTAAATTGCACATTTTTTTGCGGTTATACATGCAACAGTGACCATTACAAATGGATTAGATTGGATTATTATGCAGCCCTAGCTTAACAGTGTCACAAACTGTAGTATCTTATTGTAAGATTCCATAGAGAGGAGACAGCAAGGTGCAAGGAGATTTGAATAATGGAGCTAATGGAGCTAATTGACTGCAATTTGTGGTAGGGACTACCACATGGGAGAAGGACTCCTTCTCATGTCGATAATAGTTGGCTCAGACCACGCTGAGGTTTTCAAGGTTTTGGACACACACAAATACACAGCCGTGTGTATCCCTCATGTCTTTGCTTCCACCCACAACCCTGCGGACTGACACACGGATGGGCACACCACGCCCATATCCCCTGTCCTCCATCTGTCCTTATTTCCACACAGTCCCTCTATGCACATCTGTTCATAGGGTTGGGACGATATGCTTTTGTCCGATTGGAATCTTTTACGATACATGGGGTTTATTCATATTGCCATTTTCATTTATATCCTTGTAGAAGTGTTGCCCTTCGAAGTCGTTGAGCATTGCAATTTTCTTTTCCAAAAAAATCCCCCCTCTGCTTTTTCACAAATCGCCTCCACCATCCAATCCATCCATCATCCATCCATCTATCCAGATGTAGACATGGATGAATTGACCTCCCTCAATCCATGTCTCTCATCTTGTTAAAACACAAGGTAAAAGCCAGAACCCAGAACAAAAGCTTATAGGGAGGATTACCCCTACTTATGAGCAAACAATGTTGCTGCTGCTATCATTGGAGGTTTTAAATCAGAGCCTACTCAAGCTAAAGTCCCTCCATCATCTATCAGACATACTACAAAATATGGGTTTGTGACAGCCGACAAATGCTTATGCTATAGAGAAGCCACTAATGGAGCTCAGTATCTCTGGGTACAGCAGCAATAGTATCCAGATGATCTCATTACATATAAATATTCTCTGCGGTGCGTTCCCTCCTCTCCTCCTCTTCGCCAGCTAGTGGGGGGGGGCAGAGCAGAGAAGCACAGAAGGAGCACTTTGCACAGACGAAGCCTCGGGACTCTGAGCTGAATCAGCAAAAAGGAAAAAAAGACAAGGAGGAGGGAAACGAAGCGGGGGTGGGGGTGATGTGAGCAAGGAAAAGTGGGAGCAAGCGGGGACAGCCAGTGGCAGTGATGGAGGGAGGTGGAGGAGGAAGATGCTGATGGAGTAGAGTGAACGGAGGGTGTAGTGAGACGAGTCACGGGAAGGGAGGGCGGCGGAGAGAAAAAACAAAGCGGGGAGCCTGTCCGTGTGAGGTGGAGGAAATGGGATGGAAGTACAAGGTAGTGATTAGATCGGGAGCAAGTGAAGAAAAGGAGGTGAAGATTGAGAGATGTCACTCTACTCATACGTTTACATGCACAACATTTTCCGGTTTTGGCCCCTTATTCTAAAAAGACAATATCACTAAGCTGTGAACATGTTATGAAAGTGATATTCCTTTTTACGTTTGGCAGGCAAAATAGTTATTTCAAAGTTTCCCCTGGTGGTGGAAGGTTTAACTGTGCAAACAACAAGTGTCTTTCTTTATTCCCCTTCAACCCTTGTTGAAAAGGTTGGTGTTGAGATGTTTGCCCATATCCAAAACCATAAAAGCATGATATCTCTACCGCGCCTGCAAAACCTTCGGCTCGGTTGGGTTTTGTGGCTATTGGAACATATTCAGAAACACACAATGCCTCTAAAACCCAAAATAATAGGCAGTATATCCGAAAGGTTCTTAATTTGAACATGTAATCAGAAAAAGCCTTATTCGCGAATATTTTAAACATAATATGCTGTGACATAACCTGGGAATGAATGTGTCATATTCAGAATAATAGTGAAGAATGTCTGTTTTTCTCTCTACTGCTTAATAATATATTAAATATACTGTATAAAATGCAAGGTATTTTCTAAAAAAAGGTCAAACTAATAATTAATACTCTTGTGGCATTGTGGCAGCTGGGGTTTAGGCAAAAGGAATTAGCGTGAGTGCAGCAGCAGACTTTTCTTAAATCAAATCAAATAGAAGAAACCAAAATTTAAGTTAATTTGTAGGTCTAACTGTGTGTTGTGTTGTATAGTGGACAACAATCAAACTTCCCGATCGTCTTCAGGACTCTATTGCAAGAACTGAAGGGACCGCAACAAGTTCACTGCAATGGTAGAGGGCATTATATATATAATTCCTCCGGGTCTTTCTTACGTTAAAAGATCTAGGGAAACCCATAAAGGTGCGAGCTATGGAGGAAGCAGTGCTACTCGAAAAGTGTATAGATTCTTATAAAATAAATAACACCCAAAAATAATTCTTCAGAAAAAAATATTACAGTGAGAAACATGCCTGCATGACCCATGCCTAGAGAAACAAACATTTATAGAGTCTGTCCCATTAATGCTCTCTCTGCCTGTATTACACCATGAACCACGCCCTAAGGCTAAAGAACTCATTGTCTGACAAACAAGGCCTTGCAGGCCTTTACACCGCATCCCCCAGAATCACTTTGACGCCACACTTTATAGCGCCCACGCTTTGACAACTTGTAGTACAAGTTTTGCTTCAGAGATTTCCGCTGAAATGCCCAACAGCCCTCAGGAGCCTGGCGTTCCTCCCTGTGACAATGTAACCGAAGTGGTACCATGTTATGTCGGGGCGCCTTTACCATGGGCCAACCCCTTAACATGACATCTCTCACATTAAGTCGCATGGATAGGTGCCTGGAGTATTGTTTGCTAATTCAACCTGTTGTATCTGTTTCAGTGTAAAGCTGTGTTTCCCCTTGTGGGATGAATAAAGTATAAAAAAAAAACAAAATACCCCGTATTTGTGTGTGGTGTTTAAAGGTGTTTCCTCTTGACAATTGATCGTATTTTATCAATCGTGTGTCTAAATGTTGTAAAAGCTAGATTGCCAGTAATAAAACTCAAACAAGTTAAAGACCAAAAATTGTTAAAAACACTTGCTTTTGTTGTTTTGGCCACATTTCACATTTCACTTCAGCACCGATGTGATGAGAAACGGCTAGGTGCTGCACCACAAACCTGTAATGTAGAGAAAACCCCTGAACCTGAAATAAGATCCAATTCGATTGGAACATCATTGGCGATACCCTTGCCCTAACGGGTCTTGCACTTACTGTCTATGTTAGTGAGTCTATTAGCCCGGATCCGCATTTTTCTGTAACTAGTAATTGGTTATCAGGGTTCACTATTCATAATCTCACTAGCACTGCAATAAAACAGGTGCAGCCCCTGTATTCCTCAATCAAGTCAAGTAGTTCAAGAGAGAGCATTAGATGGTAAAAGGCTATAGTAACAAGATTTCATGTAGGAAAGAAACAAGTAAAAAAACATTTTAGCTTAAGCCATAAGCAAAATAGGACTTGCGCAGAAGCCATCACAATATAAATTAGCTACATTGGAATAAAATGGCAAATCGGTCAATTTACAATTTCTACAGAATAGTGGTGTGTAGGCGAACTCTTAAGTTCTTTACCTTCCACATCTTCGTGTTCACCACTCCCAGGGTACATTCTGACAATTTACCCACAAATGGACTGCTGCTACCACCCTGGCGGTACCTTTGAATGTTTTATTGACGGTTAATAATGGCTGTAGTAACTTGATAGAATGCCAAACAGAGCTGGTGGACTGGTTACATGCAGGAATATTTGTCACAGTATTGGGTGCAAGATAGAGATGGCTAATGTGAACAGTGACTGAAAATTTTCATCCATAGACTAATTTGTGGCGGTGTGACCGCAACACCATCAGCAAACGCGCACATACATGCGTTTGGTATGATTTTTTTTAGAATACAGCTATGAAAACGATGCATGTTGTTCAGGCTGATCTCTTCCCTTTCCCTGCTTCCTCACCGTCTCTACTGTACTCTACACTACAAAGCCCTCCCCCCTCCGGCACATGAGCGTCTGTCTCCATGAAACCAGTGGAGCCAATCTCAGCGACTTGGTCGCTAGAATTCAGCACTTTTATTTTTATTGTATTCTTTAATTATACTTTAGTATCCCACAAGGGTTGTTGTAGTACACATACACACAGGCTGATACACTTCACTAGCCAAACTTGTAGAACGGGATATGTCAGAGAGTGATGGGGGGCTGCCCATGGAAACGACGCCCCAAGCGATTGGGGGGTTTCGGTGACCTTGCTCAAGAGCACCTTGGCAGTGCCCAGGATGTGAACTGGCATCCTCTCCAGCTACGTCACCACCCATAACTTGGTCCGTATGGGACTTGAAAACCAGTAACCTCGAGTTCCCAAGGACACAACTCCTGATGGACCTGAGCCTTTAACACCACCCCCAGACACCTTCGCTTTTTTTTTACAAAAACGACCTGCAACATAATCTGTAAATTCTTAGAAAAGACAGCAACTTTCTTGAAAAAAATCAAGCGCCAGTCGTCAGCCAACGCACGCAAGGGGTTTTCAGAATCAGGAATCAGAATCGAATCAGAAAGACTTTAGTGATTCACCGAAGGAAAAGCTTCTGTGTACAGTTGCCTACAGAAATTAGAAATATAAGAAATAAAATACAGAAATAAAGAAATATAAGCGAGTGTGGTGGACTTATTTATATAGTATTAAGGTATATTATGATATAAGTATTTCATAAATCACAAGAATTAAGTGGTGCATGGTGAAAAGAAATAATAAGAATATAATTAGTGAGTCAGTTGAAGTTATGACACATTACAAGCCATTGATTGCCAAACACAGATAATATTTCCAGTTTCAACCTCTACTAAGTGTCTGGTGTGTCAGCACATTAGGAGGGAAGGAGTTATAAACGTTGCTGGCCAGGCAGAAGGACTTCGTGTGGGCGCTCTGTGGTTGGCATTTGGGAGATATGCAACTATCACTGAAGTGCCCCTTGACTTGAGCAGCAGCAAGCCATGGTCTGGGTGGAGACCTGGTCCAA
>NW_022605616.1:222960-223146 GCF_008692095.1 Etheostoma spectabile | reverse complement strand
GTTGTCAGATTTATCTATCATATAATCAAGCATATAATAAAACTAAAGGGAGACTTGGAATACAGCCCGATCCGGTTGGGGAGAGTTCTAGCTTGACAAGGCTCCTCTCTTTACCCTGTCTCTCTTTATTATGCTTTGATAAAGCTTATAGTTAGGGCATAGAATTGAATATTGTTAGGGAGTGAG
>NW_022605616.1:218220-222935 GCF_008692095.1 Etheostoma spectabile | reverse complement strand
AGGGGAAACTTTGAAAATACTATTTTGCCTGCCAAAACGTAAAAAGGAATATCACTTTCATAGCAATGTTCACAGCTTAGTGGGAATATTGTCTTTTTAGAATAAGGGGCAAAAACCGGAATAATGTGTGGCATGTAAACGTAGTGAGTGAGAGTGACATCTCTCAATCTTCCATCTTTCTCTCACTGCTCCCTGTAATCACTACCGTATTCCATACTCTCATTTCCTCCACCTCAGCACGGACAGGCTCCCCGTTGTTTTTTCTCTCCGCCGGCCGCTCCCGTGACTCGGTCTCACTACATCCCTCGTTCACTCTTCCATCAGCATCTCCTCTCCACCCTCCTCATCACTGCCACTGGGTCCCGCTTGCTCCCACTTTTCCCTTCACATCACCCCCACCCCCGCTTCGTTTCCTCCTCTCTTGTTTTTTTTTCCTTTTTGCTGATTCAGCTCAGAGTCCCGAGGTTGTCTGGCAAAGTGCTCCTTCGTGCTTCTCTGCTCTGCCCCCCCCCACTAGCGTGCGAAGAGGAGGAGAGGAGGGAACGCACCGCAGAGTATTTATATTATGTAATGAGATATTTGGACTAATGCTTTGCTGTACACCAGAATATGAGCGTCATTAGTGGCTTCTATCTAGCATAAGCATTTGTCGGCGTCACAAACCCATATTTTAGGTATGTATGATAGATGAATGGAGGGACTTTAGCTTGGTAGGCTCAATGGATTAAAACCTCCAGATGATAGCAGCAGCAACACAGTGTTTGCTCATAGAGTAGGGGTAATCCTCCCTATAATGCTTTTGTTCTGGGTTGGCTTTTACCTTGTTTTTACAAAAGAGGTGGAGACATGGATTGATGGATGGATCATAATCCCATGTCTACATCTGGATGATGGATGGATGGATGGAGGATGGATGAGGGAGGAGCGATTTGTGAAAAAGCAGAGGGGGGATTTTTTTGGAAAAGAAAATTGCAATGCTCAACGACTTCGAAGGGCAACACTTCTACAAAGGATATAAATGAAAATGGCAATATGAATAGAACCCCATGTATCGTAAAAGATTCCAATCGGGACAAAAGCATATCGTCCCAACCCTAATGAACAGATGTGCATAGAGGGACGGTGTGGAAATAAGGACAGATGGAGGACAAGGGGATAGGGTGGTGTGCCCATCCGGTGTCAGTCCGCAGGTTGTGGGTGGAAGCAAAGACATGAGGGATACACACGCGTGTGTATTTGTGTGGTCCAAAACCTTGAAAACCTCAGCGTGGTCGAGGGCAACTATTATCGACATGAGAGAGGTCCTGGTCTCCCATGTGGTAGTCCCTACCACAAATTGCAGTCAATTAGCTCAATTAGTCCCATTATTCAAATTCTTGCACCTTGTGTCTCTCTCTATGGAATTTTACAATAAAGATACTACAGTTTTGACACTGTTGTAAGCTAGGGCTGCATGAATAATCCAATCTAATCAGCAATTGTAGTCACTGTGTGCGATGATAACAGCAAAAAAATGTGAATTTAAGTAGAGATGCACCAATTAAAATTTTAGCCGATTCCGATTTCCATTTTTCATTGAGTTTGACCAGCCGATACCGATCGTAGCGATTCACTATTTCATTTTTTTTCAACCAATTCACAGCACACATTATTTTTATTCTTTAATAGAAAATTTATATTTGGCATAGAAAATTTTTTTAATAGATAATCGATCACAATAAATATAAATAATAAATTACCTGGTGGTGGGAACTTCCACACATCTAAAGTGCAATGTTATGGAAGAACCTTTCTTTCTTTTCACATCCAAAATCCAACTAAAAAATGTGATATTTAGCAAACTGAACTGTCTGGCCAGTATGAAAACAGGGAAAACCGGTTATGGCAATAGAATAATATATAAATAACAAATACAAATAAGATACATTAGCCTTGCAGTGTAATGACACACACACATACACACAGGCCTATTTGAACTCAACAGTAATGCTACCTTAAAACGTTTTGTTTATTTGTCATTGTGCATAATGCTGAACTATACGCCATTAGGCAAAACCTTCATACAAGATGTATATCTGATAGTGCTGTAACTAAATTTAAGGATTGGATTCATAGCATTTAATTCATTACAAGTCCCAAAGTAACGGAGGACCCTATGCTAATTTCAGTCCCTCGCCAAACGATCATTTTGTTGATAGTGCAGCAGGCTCGCTGCGAACAACACTCAACTCTGTTGCCCCTCTAAAGAAGAAGATAATAAACAAAGACGTTAGCTCCATGGTATAAACACTGAAACTCGTAATTAAAGAAATATCCAGAAACTTGAGAAGATTTGGTGTTGCACAAATTGGAAAATTCTCGTTTAATCTGGCAAGATAGTCTTAAAACGTATAGGAAGGCCCTCCGTAATGCCAGAGCAGCGTACTACTTGCATTAATAGAGGAAAATAGGAAAACCCCAGGTTTCTTTCAGCACTGTAGCCAGGCTAACAGAAGGTCACAGCTCTACTGAGCCAGTATTCCCATAGCTCTTAGTAGTAACGACTTTATGAGATTCTTCAATGATAAAATTATAACTATTAGAAGCAAAATTCACAAAGACCTGCTTTAACTGGCACTAACTTACCTCTAAACTCAGGAAACTTTCGAAACAGCTGTAGAACAAAGATATATGTTTAGACTGCTTGCTTTCACTTGATCTTTATTAATTTAAATCATTTTCTTCAGCTAAACCATCAAACCTGCCTCTTAGATCCCATCCCAACTAGGCTAATTAAGAAGTTTTACCATTGGTCAGCGCTTCTCTACTAGATATAACCAATCTATCTTTATTAACAGGTATGTACCACAGCACTTTAGGTAGCTGTAATTAAACCTTTCTAAAAAGCCAACCGTGATCCGGTGTTTTAGCCAACTATAGACCTACAGTATGTCCAACCTCTCATTTCTCTCTAAGATTCTTGAGAAAGCAGTCGCCAAAACACTGTGTGACTCTGCATACAACAGCTTATTTGAGGACTTTCGTCAGGTTTAGAGTTAATCAAGTACAGAGACAGCACTTGTAAAATTACTAATGACTCCTAATTGCATCAGACAAAGGCTTATCTTTGTACTTGTGTTATTAGATCTTAGTGCTGCATTGATACCATTGACCATCATATCTTATTACAGAGGTTGGAACATTTAATTGGCATAAAGGGACTGCTCTAAGCCTGGTTAAGTCTTATTTATCAGATCAATCTCAGTTGTTAATGTTAACGATGATCCTCTGTGCACCCAAAGTTAGTCTGGAGTCCCCACAGGACCGTGCTCGGTCCAATTTGTTACTTATATATGCTCCTTTAGGCAATATTATCAGGAAGCACTCCATAAACTTTCATTGTTATGCAGATGATACTCAATTATCTATCAATCAAGCCGGAGGAAACTAATCAGTTAGCTAAACTAAATGTGCCTTCAGGATATTAAACATGGATGACCTGTATTTCTAATGTTAAACTCAGATAAAACTGAAGTTTGCTCTGGACCCAAGAACCTCCGTGACGCATTATCAAAAGAGATAGTTATCTGGTGGCATTACCCTGGCCTCCAGCACCACTGTGAGGAATTTTGGAGTCATCTTTGATCAGGACATGTCCTTTAATTCCCACATAAAGCAAATTTAAGGATCGCCTTTTTTCACCTACGTAATATTGCAAAAATCAGGAATATCTGTGTAAAAATGATGCAGAAAAACTAGTCCATGCATTTGTTCCTACTAGGCTGGATTACTGCAATTCTTGTTATCAGGCTGCTCGAAAAAATCCATAAAGACTCTTCAGCTGATCCAGAATGCTGCAGCACGTGTTCTGACAGGAACAGGAAAAAGAGACCACATCTCTTCTGTTTAGTTCTCTGCATTGGCTCCTGTAAAATCTAGAATAGAATTAAAATCTTTTTTCTCACCTAAAAGCTCTTCGGTCAGGCACCATCTATCTTGAAGAGCTCATAGTACCTTACAACCCTACAAGAGCACTACGCTCCCAGAGTGCAGGGTTACTTGTGGTTCCTAGAGTCTCTAAAGTAGAACGGGAGCCAAGAGCGTTCAGTAAACGGCTCCTCTCTGTGGACCCAGGTTTTTAGTTGGGTTCGAGAGGCAGACACCGTCTCCACATTTAAGAGTAGGCTTAAGACTTTCCTCTTTGATAAAGCTTATTGTTAGGCATAAAATTGAATATTGTTAGGGAGTGGAGGAGTCGCAGCGTCCGCCTGACCGGCCCACCTGCGTTCGCATAGTTGTCAGATTTATCTATCATATAATCAAGCATTAATAAACTAAAGGGAGACTTGGAATACAGCCCGATCCGGTTGGGGAGAGTTCTAGCTGACAGGCTCTCTCTTTACCCTGTCTTCTATTATGCTTGATTAAAGCTTATGTTAGGGCATAGAATTGAATATTGTAGGGAGTGAGGGTCGCAGCGTCCGCCTAACCGGCCCACCTGCTTTCGTCATAGTTGCAGATTTATCTATCATATAATCAAGCATATAATAAAACTAAAGGGAGACTTGGCATACAGCCCGATCGGTTGGGAAGAGTTTAGCAAGACCCAGGCTTCTCTCTTTACCCTGTCTCTCTTGGTTTTGCTGTAATAGTTTTAGACAGCTGAGGACATCCTTTAATACACTGAGCTCCTCTCTCCTCTATCTTCCTATCTTTTCATTTATGTGCATCCATGT
>NW_022605616.1:213286-218195 GCF_008692095.1 Etheostoma spectabile | reverse complement strand
AGGGGAAACTTTGAAAATACTATTTTGCCGGCCAAAACGTAAAAAGGAATATCACTTTCATAGCAATGTTCACAGCTTAGTGGGAATATTGTCTTTTTAGAATAAGGGGCAAAAACCGGAATAATGTGTGGCATGTAAACGTAGTGAGTGAGAGTGACATCTCTCAATCTTCCATCTTTCTCTCACTGCTCCCTGTAATCACTACCGTATTCCATACTCTCATTTCCTCCACCTCAGCACGGACAGGCTCCCCGTTGTTTTTTCTCTCCGCCGGCCGCTCCCGTGACTCGGTCTCACTACATCCCTCGTTCACTCTTCCATCAGCATCTCCTCTCCACCCTCCTCATCACTGCCACTGGGTCCCCGCTTGCTCCCACTTTTCCCTTCACATCACCCCCACCCCCGCTTCGTTTCCTCCTCTCTTGTTTTTTTTTCCTTTTTGCTGATTCAGCTCAGAGTCCCGAGGTTGTCTGGCAAAGTGCTCCTTCGTGCTTCTCTGCTCTGCCCCCCCCCACTAGCGTGCGAAGAGGAGGAGAGGAGGGAACGCACCGCAGAGTATTTATATTATGTAATGAGATATTTGGACTAATGCTTTGCTGTACACCAGAATATGAGCGTCATTAGTGGCTTCTATCTAGCATAAGCATTTGTCGTGCGGTCACAAACCCATATTTTAGGTATGTATGATAGATGAATGGAGGGACTTTAGCTTGGTAGGCTCAATGGATTAAAACTCCAGATGATAGCAGCAGCAACACAGTGTTTGCTCATAGAGTAGGGGTAATCCTCCCTATAATGCTTTTGTTCTGGGTTGGCTTTTACCTTGTTTTTACAAAAGAGGTGGAGACATGGATTGATGGATGGATCATAATCCCATGTCTACATCTGGATGATGGATGGATGGATGGAGGATGGATGAGGGAGGAGCGATTTGTGAAAAAGCAGAGGGGGGATTTTTTTGGAAAAGAAAATTGCAATGCTCAACGACTTCGAAGGGCAACACTTCTACAAAGGATATAAATGAAAATGGCAATATGAATAGAACCCCATGTATCGTAAAAGATTCCAATCGGGACAAAAGCATATCGTCCCAACCCTAATGAACAGATGTGCATAGAGGGACGGTGTGGAAATAAGGACAGATGGAGGACAAGGGGATAGGGTGGTGTGCCCATCCGGTGTCAGTCCGCAGGTTGTGGGTGGAAGCAAAGACATGAGGGATACACACGCGTGTGTATTTGTGTGGTCCAAAACCTTGAAAACCTCAGCGTGGTCGAGGGCAACTATTATCGACATGAGAGAGGTCCTGGTCTCCCATGTGGTAGTCCCTACCACAAATTGCAGTCAATTAGCTCAATTAGTCCCATTATTCAAATTCTTGCACCTTGCTGTCTCTCTCTATGGAATTTTACAATAAAGATACTACAGTTTTGACACTGTTGTAAGCTAGGGCTGCATGAATAATCCAATCTAATCAGCAATTGTAGTCACTGTGTGCGATGATAACAGCAAAAAAATGTGAATTTAAGTAGAGATGCACCAATTAAAATTTTAGCCGATTCCGATTTCCATTTTTCATTGAGTTTGACCAGCCGATACCGATCGTAGCGATTCACTATTTCATTTTTTTTCAACCAATTCACAGCACACATTATTTTTATTCTTTAATAGAAAATTTATATTTGTGCATAGAAAATTTTTTTAATAGATAATCGATCACAATAAATATAAATAATAAATTACCTGGGGTGGGAACTTCCACACATCTAAAGTGCAATGTTATGGAAGAACCTTTCTTTCTTTTCACATCCAAAATCCAACTAAAAAATGTGATATTTAGCAAACTGAACTGTCTGGCCACTGTATGAAAACAGGGAAAACCGGTTATGGCAATAGAATAATATATAAATAACAAATACAAATAAGATACATATAGCCTTGCAGTGTAATGACACACACACATACACACAGGCCTATTTGAACTCAACAGTAATGCTACCTTAAAACGTTTTGTTTATTTGTCATTGTGCATAATGCTGAACTATACGCCATTAGGCAAAACCTTCATACAAGATGTATATCTGATAGTGCTGTAACTAAATTTAAGGATTGGATTCATAGCATTTAATTCATTACAAGTCCCAAAGTAACGGAGGACTCCTATGCTAATTTCAGTCCCTCGCCAAACGATCATTTTGTTGATAGTGCAGCAGGCTCGCTGCGAACAACACTCAACTCTGTTGCCCCTCTAAAGAAGAAGATAATAAACAAAGACGTTAGCTCCATGGTATAAACACTGAAACTCGTAATTAAAGAAATATCCGAAACTTGAGAAGATTTGGTGTTGCACAAATTGGAAATTCTCGTTTAATCTGGCAAGATAGTCTAAAACGTATAGGAAGGCCCTCCGTAATGCCAGAGCAGCGTACTACTTGCATTAATAGAGGAAAATAGGAAAACCCCAGGTTTCTTTCAGCACTGTAGCCAGGCTAACAGAAGGTCACAGCTCTACTGAGCCAGTATTCCCATAGCCTTAGTAGTAACGACTTTATGAGATTCTTCAATGATAAAATTATAACTATTAGAAGCAAAAATTCACAAAGACTGCTTTAACTGGCACTAACTTACCTCTAAACTCAGGAAACTTTCGAAACAGCTGTAGAACAAGATATATGTTTAGACTGCTTGCTTTCACTTGATCTTTATTAATTTAAATCATTTTCTTCAGTCTAAACCATCAAACCTGCCTCTTAGATCCCATCCCAACTAGGCTTTAAAGAAGTTTTACCATTGGTCAGCGCTTCTCTACTAGATATAACCAATCTATCTTTATTAACAGGTATGTACCACAGCACTTTAAGGTAGCTGTAATTAAACCTTTCTAAAAAGCCAACCTGATCCGTGTTTTAGCCAACTATAGACCTACAGTATGTCCAACCTTCATTTCTCTCTAAGATTCTTGAGAAAGCAGTCGCCAAACAGCTGTGTGACTCTGCATACAACAGCTTATTTGAGGACTTTCGTCAGGTTAGAGTTAATCAAGTACAGAGACAGCACTTGTAAAATTACTAATGACTCCTAATTGCATCAGACAAAGGACTTATCTTTGTACTTTGTGTTATTAGATCTTAGTGCTGCATTGATACCATTGACCATCATATCTTATTACAGAGGTTGGAACATTTAATTGGCATAAAGGGACTGCTCTAAGCCTGGTTAAGTCTTATTTATCAGATCAATCTCAGTTGTTAATGTTAACGATGATCCTCTGTGCACCCAAAGTTAGTCTGGAGTCCCACAGGACCGTGCTCGGTCCAATCTTGTACTTATATATGCTCCTTTAGGCAATATTATCAGGAAGCACTCCATAAACTTTCATTGTTATGCAGATGATACTCAATTATCTACAATCAAGCCGGAGGAAACTAATCAGTTAGCTAAACTCAAATGTGCCTTCAGGATATTAAACATGGATGACCTGTAATTTCTAATGTTAAACTCAGATAAAACTGAAGTTTTGCTCTGGACCCAAGAACCTCCGTGACGCATTATCAAAAGAGATAGTTATCTGGTGGCATTACCCTGGCCTCCAGCACCACTGTGAGGAATTTTGGAGTCATCTTTGATCAGGACATGTCCTTTAATTCCCACATAAAGCAAATTTAAGGATCGCCTTTTTTCACCTACGTAATATTGCAAAAATCAGGAATATCTGTGTAAAAATGATGCAGAAAAACTAGTCCATGCATTTGTTCTACTAGGCTGGATTACTGCAATTCTTTGTTATCAGGCTGCTCGAAAAAATCCATAAAGACTCTTCAGCTGATCCAGAATGCTGCAGCACGTGTTCTGACAGGAACAGGAAAAAGAGACCACCATCTCTTCTGTTTAGCTTCTCTGCATTGGCTCCTGTAAAATCTAGAATAGAATTAAAATCTTTTTCTCACTAAAGCTCTTCGGTCAGGCACCATCTTATCTTGAAGAGCTCATAGTACCTTACAACCCTACAAGAGCACTACGCTCCCAGAGTGCAGGGTTACTTGTGGTTCCTAGAGTCTCTAAAGTAGAACGGGAGCCAAGAGCGTTCAGTAACGGCTCCTCTCGTGGACCCAGGTTTTTAGTTGGGTTCGAGAGGCAGACACCGTCTCCACATTTAAGAGTAGGCTTAAGACTTTCCTCTTGATAAAGCTTATTGTTAGGCATAAAATTGAATATTGTTAGGGAGGGAGGAGTCGCAGCGTCCGCCTGACCGGCCCACCTGCGTTCGGCATAGTTGTCAGATTTATCTATCATATAATCAAGCATTAATAAACTAAAGGGAGACTTGGAATACAGCCCGATCCGGTTGGGGAGAGTTCTAGCTGACAAGGCTCTCTCTTTACCCGTGTCTTCGTATTATGCTTGATTAAAGCTTATGTTAGGGCATAGAATTGAATATTGTAGGGAGTGAGGGTCGCAGCGTCCGCCTAACCGGCCCACCTGCTTTCGTCATAGTTGGCAGATTTATCTATCATATAATCAAGCATATAATAAAACTAAAGGGAGACTTGGCATACAGCCCGATCGGTTGGGAAGAGTTCTAGCCCGACCGGCTTCTCTCTTACCCTGCTCTATGGTTTTGCTGTAATAGTTTTAGACAGCTGAGGACATCCTTTAATACACTGAGTCTCTCTCCCTATCTTTCTATCTTTTCATTTATGTGCATCCATGTCCCAGAAAGCGTGTTACTAACCTAGCTCTGGGGAGTCATTCCCCGGAGTTTTATGTTCTTTTTCCCGGATGTTCCCTCGGATCAGGGATGCTCCAAAATCATGGTAGCAGCTGTCGCCATGGTCCCGCTACCAGTTCTGCGGTGCCATGTTCATCTGCTACACTCTGCAGTGCCCAGCTACGTCCTGCTGTGCCTTGT
>NW_022605616.1:211950-213273 GCF_008692095.1 Etheostoma spectabile | reverse complement strand
GCACAGTGCCCTGCTATGCCATGAACTACTACAAAGAACTGCTACAAACTACTATTTACAACAATTTGTTCTATCGTTTTGTTTATTTCACACTTCATCATTGTATCGTTAAACATAATTTCAGAATGACAATGATCATATGTAGGCCACGTGAAATGGGAAACCCCAAATAAGCTTTTCGGAGGGGGTGCAATAACAATAAACATACAACAGATAATATTCAAACCAAAAACTCAATTTACCGTTACTGGAAAAATACAGAAAAATAAAGAAAAAACTAGAAACGGTCCCAGCACAAGTATAGCACTTACAGAATAATCAACAATCATATGTTAAGAGCAATTTTTTCTTGAGACTTTTCTTAAAGATGGAGACAGAATGCAACAATTTCAAGTTATCCTCAATTTTTCCAAATCTGCTGTCCCCTACAAACTACACTCAGTATCGTACACTTTAACCGTTGTTTTTTGCCAGCAATTAGGTGTTTTCCCTTGTGTCATAAGTGTGCAGGGGCAACTGATTGGAACAAGCTCACACAATCGGTAGTTTAACCTATGAATGACCTGGAAAAGCATGCATGCATTATGAAAGACATTATATACGGTAAGCCTCAATAAACCAAGGCGGTAAAGAGGACGTGTGGGGGTATTGGGTTCAGACTACGTTAATGCCTGTATTATTTTTTTCTGTAAAATCTAGTCATTTCAATGGCTAGGGAAAGTGTTGCATCATATGACATAACAATAGTTTAAATGGGGCTCATACAAAGTTTTATATAAGGTGAGAAGTGCTGAGTGTGGGAGTAAATGACTTCATTTGAAAAATAGGCCAACATATTAAGATGTTAGGTGATCAATATGGCATTTGAAATTTAAACATTCATCGATATATATATACGCTGGGGAATTTAGTGGCGTTTACTCTTTCAATAATTTGTTCATTTATTTTAAGACAAACTGTTGTTGGAATGAAACACAATGTAATTTGTGTTTTTGAAGTTTAAAGATGTTAAGAGTTTATTAAACCAAAACCAAATTTTTGAAATATTTCTCTATTTATTATTTCTTGCAGTCCAACTGGACTCTTAAGTGACATAAATAAATTAGTGGCAACAACAAATAAAACTTTATGTAAAACCATGGTGGAATTTTCAAAGTCATAGAAAAAGGAGAGGGCACAAAATGGATCCCTGGGGGACTCCAAATTTAATGGGATTGCTTAAGGAAAATTGTGTGTGTAAGTGTGTCTACTATTTTTTGTGACTGTTATTGCCACTATTCATTTCAACCCCAACCGGCCCGTCAGACACCGCCTACCAAGAGC
>NW_022605616.1:211819-211940 GCF_008692095.1 Etheostoma spectabile | reverse complement strand
TCTGTCCGAGGTTTCTGCCTAAAAGGAAGTTTTTCCTCGCCACTGTCACACTGTTGCTCTGGACCCCTACTAGAACTGTTGGGTCCTTGTAAATTCTGGAGTGTGGTCTAGACCTACTCTA
>NW_022605616.1:210509-211809 GCF_008692095.1 Etheostoma spectabile | reverse complement strand
GTCTTGAGATAACGCTTGTTATGAATTGATACTATAAATAAAATTGAATTGAAAAGTCTGTGCCCTCTGATTCCATAATGATGTATTTATTCAATAAGATGTCAAAGTCAATAGTATCAAATGCCTTGGATGAATCTAAAAAAAACATAGGACGATTATACTGTATCTCATTTCATTTTCATCCCCAGATTTAAATACGGGTATAATTCTTGCAATGTATGCCTTTTTTGACACAATTCCAGAGAATTGTGTCAAGTGGCTCCATGATATCAATTGCAATGGCTGCAATTTTACTACAGATTTCATCCTCACCAGCAAAGTACAAGCTTTGTAAGTTTGTCATGAGTTTATAGACTTCATTGCTGGCTTCTTAAAAAAGGAACTGACATAGTTTCCCGGCAAGTAATGGTTAAAAGAGATGCCCTGAGGTTGGTTTATTTTTTTAGAGTTTTTCCCCATTATTAAAGTTATTTGCTAGATCAATGTCATTAGTGAAATTATGACTTAAATGTGAACGTGTGCCCACAGTATTTGGGAGCACGGTGCTGTTATGGCTTTTGTTAAGCACTTCATTTAGCACTTTCCAAGACTCCTTAGAGTCTCCCTGTGATGCTTGTATGTGGTATGTATAGTGGTTACTTTTAATATTCCTTATTGTGTAAGTTAATTCCTATAATTAATGTTCAGCTTGTTTATATGGTCACTTAAATATCAGAAGTGTAGAAGGGTTTCAGAACATGCAAGGTTGTACAAAGTATATTTTGTATCTTGATCACGAGTTGTTATATCATAGGGCTGTTGGAACGAATACCAAAAGAAAAAATCAATACTAATCGAATACAGAAATTACTATTTGAATGTGACTCTCTTTTATAAATACATTGGCTAACGTAAACTAATCTCCCTCTTCTCGGCTTTGCCTGACCACATGTGTCACTAATGTCACATCTTATGAACAATAACTTACGTTTAACGTTAAGTATCGAGTAACGTTAGTGAAGGGGGAGTGTTAGGGTGGAAATCAGAAGGATGGGAAATAGTTTTAACATGACTTTAAAATCGACATTCACCGAGCCAAAGTTCTCATAATTATTATTTAGCATAATTTTTATTCTCATTTAATAATAATAATTAATAATTGTATTTAGAGGTTATATCATGGTTTAATTTAAAAAAACACCATTCTTTTGTTCTACTGCACATTCCTTCAGCTCTTCTTTTGTGAAGCATCACACTTTTATACCATCTTTGTTGGGAGTCGCACATGCGGAGTAGCTAGGTAAGGACTACTAGCCAGTCA
>NW_022605616.1:208341-210499 GCF_008692095.1 Etheostoma spectabile | reverse complement strand
AGAGTATGAGGGCGTGCCATGCTAGCAGCTAGGCAAGCAATACAACGTGTGTTAAAAATTTACGCACGCTCGTCAGGGAAGTAAAGGCTGGACAACAATAGAGCTGTTTGGAGAAGTTTGTGGACAGTGTTTTCTGTTGGAGATGGAAAGTGCCTTTGGGCTTTTTCACTTTGTAAACTTATACCACATCTGGCTGCACTTCATAACACCTCTGTAATCACTTCACCTTCTCATCTTCTCTGTGGCCCCAAAAAATCGAAGCTTCACCAGCACAGTATCAGAAAAACGTCAGGGAGTCGGTCAGGTGCCAATTAAGTGGACAATAGGCAGTTAATGTAAATGTAGACAATCGTACTGCTAGCCTATCCCTCTGGTTGAGTTCATTTTAACATAACAACACAAACATCTAGAAGTAATCAACCATGGCATAAAGCTCTTCAAAAGTCTGAAGCTTGTGTACATACTTTTTACCATATTTTAATGTTACAACTGACACCACTTTAGGGTTGGGATTGACAGGGTACCTAACTTTAAGATATAGTATACGATTAGAGCTGGGTGATATGGAAAAAAATCAAATATTCAGGATTATTTTTGACCAAATACATCAATGTCAGTATTGCGGCATTGATACAATGACTAAGTGGGTAAAGGCAAATAATAAAACCGCTAGAACATTCTGGTAGGTTCAGAAAATTACATAACTTCAACTAAATCTAGGAAAAGACAATAATGTGTCATATCACAATATTACGATATCCAAACTTTTAGACAATATCTAGTCTCATATATCAATGTAGATATAATATTGATATATTGACCAGCCCTAATCTAGATAATATAACGATACAGAAATCCTGGGATAATCAATATATTGCTTGACAATCCAATCATGATACTATGAACACAAAATGCCCATGAAAAAAGGTTAATTGCAGGTTTTCTCTCTTTATACACTGCACGCCCAAACGGCACAATTCTGCAGCACAAGTTTTTCAGTCTGTAAATTACAATGACTGAACTATAGAGCAAGTTTTGTTTCAGAATTTAGCCTGAAACGTGGCTGGGGCATCTGTTATTTTCCTCAAACGGCTGCCCACCAGGACGTCTGGGAAGTTCAGAAAATAACATCACTGTACTGTAATGCAGCCTTTAAAACATGAAAAAAAGAACACTTGTGTCATATCACAATGTTACAATATCCAAAAACTAAGATGATATATAGTCTTATATCACGATTAGGGATATAACGATTACCGGTGTAACGGTAAACCACAGTAGAAATGTTGACGGTAAAAATTACCATTTTCATTTATAATGTCCTTATTATCACAGTGGATTACCACGGTGTGGAAACCTTGTGTATAATCCTTCCCAGCTTTATCCGAGGCTCCTGAAGTTGCCCCGCAGGCGCATTGCGCTCAGACAGGAGAATGGACATAATGTAGCAGTGGACTTTTTTCTTTATCTTTTTTCTTTTCCTTGTTGAAGTGATGTGTGGAGCCCAGAAGCTGAGTTAAAACTACTCTGTAGCTTGCTTAACTGTCATGGGTTTTATTACCTTGTTATCTTCAATAAGTGTTCTGCTACATGTGGAAGTTTAGCCCGTTATACGACATGACATTTATTTGGAGAGAGAGAGATTGCCTTGATAATGTTGCTGTATCTTACTGCATGATAGATGCGCAGATTGTTTAATATTTTTCGTGCATCCACGTATTGATATTCCGATTGTGTTTGGGCAATTTGCTAGCAAGGTGCAATCGCCAGTAAACAGACTAGCACTGTGGAGCCATGTGCTTAGCTATTAAAAGGTGTATTACACTGTTTGCTCTGTTCTGGATATGTGTGCTGCAATAGATGTGGCTTATTCTCAGTTTGTGTTACTGAGCAATATGTTACATTTATGTCAATTATTACAGAGAAATTAACTTAATTATTAGTATTGTTTCTTGTTATATGTATATGTTATATGTATATGGTGGCAATACTATTTAGTTTTGGTAAATCATTTTCATAGTAAGTCAGATGCTTCTTAATGTGTATTATTATTTGCTTATATTTCAGAATCACATCCAACTTCACATGTAACAAATACATGATAACATTGTCAAATACAACTTCATAGTTAAAGGTCCCATGGCATGAAAATTTCACT
>NW_022605616.1:207918-208331 GCF_008692095.1 Etheostoma spectabile | reverse complement strand
TGAGGTTTTTTTAACATTAATATGAGTTCCCCCAGCCTACCTATGGACCTCCAGTGGCTAGAAATGGCAATAGGTGTAAACATTTCACCTTACGAGGTCATAAAGGGCAAGGTTAACTCCCCTTTCTCAGCTTTGCCCACCCAGAGAATTTGACCGACCCATGAGAGAGACATCATGGATTTCAAACAAGCAAAGTGGCAGTTGGTCAAGGCCACACACCCAGCCTCCACCTTGCCCCCCTCCCTCCAAAAGCGACAGACTCAGAAATGGCACATACTAAGGTAGGGCTGCACAATTAATCGAATTTTAATCGGGATCACGATTTTGACTTCCCACAATCAAATTTGCGTGATTGAGCGATTATTTTTCCAAAAGCGTCATTTCATAGAACGCTCCGGGTTTTTTGCAAAGCC
>NW_022605616.1:207802-207908 GCF_008692095.1 Etheostoma spectabile | reverse complement strand
TACTACCGTCTGATCATGAGCCAGTCAGAGTAGTTCCCTGCACTTCGTGCAGCTTAGTTTCTAGATGTAGACAGTCCCAGAGGACAGAGTAGCGTGAGAAAAACTC
>NW_022605616.1:207693-207792 GCF_008692095.1 Etheostoma spectabile | reverse complement strand
AGTCGGTTATACGTCGGTCTCAAAGTTTACCAGTTTACCAGTAAACGCAACATCTTGTCCTGTCTGTTGTTTTTCAGACAACAGCAGTGAGCAGTGCTA
>NW_022605616.1:207608-207683 GCF_008692095.1 Etheostoma spectabile | reverse complement strand
GTAGCGTCTGTTAGCTGTTAGCTCCTCTAGGACGCACTGGTGCTAATCTCCTCGCATCCGCTGCAATGTTGTTTA
>NW_022605616.1:203328-207598 GCF_008692095.1 Etheostoma spectabile | reverse complement strand
GGTTTAATTTTGCGTTACATGACCCAGTTCGTCTGTAAAGCCGTGCCTGTGTGGGATCTCTCCTCTGACTCTGCACCCGGCCACACAGCGGCAGTCCACACTTCGGACATTGGTCCACAGTTTTAATTTTTTATTAACACAGCTGTATATTGTTAAGTATGAGGGGCAAACCTGTATTTGTACCAGTGTTTCCATGGTAACTCCGCTATCGCGGCCGCCACGGCCAGTTATTGAATGCAACTAACTTCAGTTGGTAGAGTAACAGCGTGAGACGGAGCTGCTGGATCTGGACCTGGGCCAGAGATGTGACCCATGGCCAGAATATCATAGTTCATAAAAATGCAGCGCAGTGAAGAAACAAACGTTTCATACACACAACGTGTGTATCCGCCGTTCGACCCGTGCATAATGAGTCAGCCGTCTCTCTGTGAGTAGCGTCCATCACACTCCCTCTCGCAGTTATAAACAGCCTATGTGACAATAAAAGTTGTTTTGGTTAAAATCAACAAATAATCGTGAGAATAATCACAATCAAAATTTTGATCAAAAATAATCGTGATTATCATTTTGGCCATAATAGTGCAGCCCCATACTAAGGAAAGCTCATTGTGAGAATGGCTCTTGCGGCTGTAATTCCGCACCAAGGCTGAATTTCGGGAAAGATATACAGTATTTGGGGTCTATATAAAAAAGACTTCAGATACAGTATTAGGGACCACTAAGGTCTTTATAAAAAAGACTTCATATACAGTATTAGGGGACCACTAAGGTCTATATAAAAAGAGACTTCAGATACAGAAGGGGACCACTAAGGTCTATATAAAGGACTTCAAGATCAGTATTAGGGGACCACTAAGGTCTATATAAAGAGACTTCCGATACCGTATTAGGGGACCACTAAGGTCTATATAAAAAAGACTTCAGATACAGTATTAGGGACCACTAAGGTCTTTATAAAAAAGACTTTAGATACAGTATTAGGGGACCCATAAGGTCTATTAAAAGAGACTTCAGATACGTATTAGGGACCACTAAGGTCATATAAAGAGAATTAGATACAGTATTAGGGACCACTAAGACTTTAAAAAAAAGACTTCAGATACAGTTTAGGGGACCACTAAGGTCTTTATAAAAAAGACTTTAGATACAGTATTAGGGACCACTAAGGTCTATATAAAAAGACATTCAGAACCGTATTAGGGGAACCATAAGGTCTATATAAAAGAGACTTCAGATACAGTATTAGGGGAACACTAAGGTCTATATAAAAGAGACTTCAGATACAGTATTAGGGGAACACTAAGGTCTATATAAGAGAGACTTCAGATACAGTATTAGGGGACCACTAAGGTCTTTATAAAAAAGACTTCAGATACAGTATTAGGGGACCACTAAGGTCTATATAAAAGAGACTTTAGATACCGTATTAGGGGGCCACTAAGGTCTATATAAAAGAGACTTCAGATACAGTATTAGGGGACCACTAAAAGCATCCAAAGAGCACCATGTTATGGGACCTTTAACTTAATGTTCGAGTTGTAAATAAATCTTCTGAATCTCTGAAGTCTCTGGTTCAAGTTCTTACCAGAACCATTTTCTTTAGTTTTTACAAGCCTACTGCCTATATTTTTGTATGGTAATAAACACTCTTATACTTTTTCAAACTATTTCAGCTTGCATAGGCCTGTCAGCTCTTTATGAACACATTGAACACACTTTTAAAAATACCGTGATAATACCGAAAACCGTAATAATTTGTGTCACTATAACCATGAGGTTAAATTTTCATACCGGTACATCCCTAATCACAATATCAATATAATATTGATATATTGCCCAAGCCCTATTCACAACTCACAGCACATCAGTTGCCCTCTGCCTACTGTAGCGAACAGGAAATGGTAGAAAAAGTAGATATCTGTTAAGTAATTCAAGCAACAGAGAGCAGCAGAGTCACAGCCATTTCCAGGGGATTATTAGTTACAGATGTTGAGTACAAGAAGGCATGTTGTTGTTTTGTTCTTTACACTGAGTGGTTGTAAATGTGTGCAGTGGCACAAAAAGTAGCCTACAGCAAAAATGTCTGTAAACCTAATGGGATCATTTTGTCTTATATCTTTGACAGCCTGTCCACGGATGACTTTACAGGTTCAGAACTGTACTACAGATTATTGGTACTCAATCGTATTTGTTTACATGTACATCTACTTTTTAAGTGTCTGTGGTGTTCTTTAGTCAATATTGGTCATAGCTACTGTAGGCTACTTACATTTTACATTGCATATTTTACTATATAATTTCACGTTAGTTATATTTCCTATTGTTATTGATTCAGGGATGTAAATGTAATAAAACAACAATTACAAAATGTATAATTATAGCTACCCATGACAGTGTTTCTCTAACCGCCGTTTTGCCTCCAAACTGCCTGTTGTTCCTGCTTGCCACAAACTTCGCTTGTACGCTGTGTTCTAAACAAAATAAATGTAGGCTAAATGCATGTTGGTTGACAATAAAAGACGTCTAAATTGCCCCTCACCTGCTTTCTGTGCCACGGACTTGAGCCCTACGACGAGCCCCAGCAGTACACCCGCTAAGCACATCTGGATGGCCAACAACTCCTTTCGGTTTCTCCGCCTGCCTTTGCTCCTCCGTCGGTTCAGCATCACTCCTCCTCCGACGGCCGACTCCGGCATCCCTTCAACCACCACGCGGGCCATGGCGCTCTTCTGTCGGCGAGCGTTCCGGCGGAACCACCGGTGGTGGTGCAAAGGTACGAGAAACTGAAGCGAGGAGGAAGAGACAGAAATATGTGCTGTCTGGGCACTGAAGTTACTCGATGAGAGAGGACATGAATCGCTTGCCTGTCGATGGATTTGTAAAGTAACCCAGAGGGTAAAAACTGAAACGTCCGGGCTCATATTTCAAAATAAAACCCTTAATGTTTGGGACATTGTGGCTAAGCAAAACGGTGGATTTTACAATCATTATTTATTTCGAAGGTATTTTTGTCCAAGATGCTCATAGCCTACATAGTAAAACAATATAGTATAACGTATAATGGAAATGGCTGGATTGTTTTAGGAACGGAAGACTGCATTTGATATCGTCGACATCGTAACGTTAACTAGCTGGTTTACCTTGGATGGCAGCAGGATTCTCGCAAGAATACGCAAGAACCCCATCCTAAAAAAAAACACAACCACCAGGCCTATCGTTACTAGAAAATAGTGAAGACCAAAATGAATCACAGTTCTCAAGATGAATTACTATTTTGCAATTACTTTGTTAATATGTGATTCTAATACAATTGACATCGTTTTGATCCCTAAATAATTATTCTATATGAGGAGTAATAAAGGAGGAAAAACTTCAATTGTATAAAGCATGAAGATATTTTTAGGTAGAATCAGAGTAATTTAAATAACATCATTAATATTTGGCAACCGTGAAATGTCCTTAAATAAAAAAAATTATAGCCTACAATTGTATCTAAGGCAGGTAGCCTACGTTTATAACGCTATCAAACAGGTTGTATAAGATATACGCTTTTATTTTGAAACACCCATTTCCTGTTACTGGCTAACTAAAGATTTGACACAGCTTGAAAGTGGTTGGCCTCCCCACAGTTGTTCTCCTTTTTCGTGTTTGGAGCCAGAGGGCGGGATTTTGGCTAAACTATCCGGTACAGGAGTGTGGCAAGTCACGGTTGTGCTGCTTCAGAGCTGAGAGAGAGAGAGAGAGCGTGTGAATGTGTCAGTGAAGTAGGCCTACACTGAATTGCTTACCGGTGAATAATAAATTGTGTAGATGAAATTATGTTCTGGTATGATAGCCTATTCAGTTTTTGCTGTTGCCCAAGAGGTGGACCGGTCGTTTACCAGTCGGAAGGTTGTAGGTTCAATCCCTGGCCCCTGCAATCTACATGTTGAAGTGTCCTTGGGCACTGAACCCCGAAAAACTGAAGCGGAGATTGTTTATTGACCATAGGAGGTGTATCCAGTAAAGCCTACGCACGTCACATACACCAGCCAGCTCCAAACAGGGGAACTCTCTACTAAACTCTCTAAACAAAGTGAAATAAAACATATAAAAGTCCTTATCTACACAAAACGCAACAACTAGTAAGCTGACAGCAAATATAATATATATAATATTGTAATATATTATAATAATGTAATACTGTACATATATACATACAGTATACAGACATATATAATATACAGTATATATATATATATATATATATATATATATATATATATATATA
>NW_022605616.1:194705-203303 GCF_008692095.1 Etheostoma spectabile | reverse complement strand
TGTATACATATACTGTATGTATATATACGTATAAAATATATATTTTTTTATAAAACGTACGTATGTATTTATGGGATGAGAGCTGACAACAGCCCCGGGGACACATCCATACCACATTCAGCCCCCAGCCAGCTACCAACCATTCACTATCATTACAGGCCCGGGCGGGGGACATGTCCACAGTCAGCCCCCAGCCACTAGCAGCCATCCACTATCATTACAGCCCGGGCGGGGACATGTCCACGTAGGCCCCCACCAGCTAGCAGCCATCCGGTCAGCACTTATCTCCCGTGCTAGGAAGCTAACAGCAGTTTACTCAACTGTCGGGAACAGACCCAGCACCGAGTCAGAACAGGGCCATTTGTAACGTTAAATTAGAAACGTTTAAATTAGAAAAGAGTGGAGCAGAAAGTTAGGGACGTCTGGAGAGGGCTGCAGAACATCCCGGCCACGGCAAATGCTGGAGAAGCCAAGCGAGGAGACAGACTGGGCAGATGAGCTGAATCTGTTTTTTAACAGATTTGACTCGCCTCCTCGACTCCCCTTCACCCACCCCCAGCCCCCTCTTTCACACCTCCCCTGGCCTTCTCCTCCTCCCCCTCCCCTCCTCAGCCTGGCCTTCAACGACCCCGCTCAGCAATGAACCCACCACCCGCTCCTCCCCCCTCTCCCCGTCATCATTCACCACCCCCTCTCCCCCCTCCTGAGACCCTCACCTCCTACCATCACACACCCAGTCATCCTCCACCCACTTCTCCTAACAGATGATAGGTGAGAAGTCAACTGAAGAAGCTCAAGGCAATGAAGCCCCGGGCCCGGAGGCATCAGCCCAAGTCTCCTCAGGGACTGGCTGACCACTCTGGTGTGTTCAGGCACTTATTCAACCGAGACCTGAGCCTGGAGAAGGTCCCAGCCCTGTGAAGACTCCTGTGTGTCCCGTACCAAAGTCACCGCGACCAAGGAGCCAAACCACTTCAGGCCTTGCCCTGACTTCTCACCTGATGAAGACCATGGAGAGGATCATCCTGCGTCACCTGCGACCCCTGGTGGGCACACAGCTGGACCCCCTGCAGTTTGCTTACAGCCTGGGATTGGGAGTGGACGCGCAGTGATCTACCTGCTGCACAAGTATCGCTGCTTCACCTGGGGACAGCGGGAGCACTGTGAGAGTCATGTTCTTCGACTTCTCTGTGCTTTTAAACACCCATACCAGCCTTCCGTCCTCAGAGTGAAGATGGATAGTGCGAGTGGACACATCTGGCTGCATGGACAACGGACTACCTCACAACAGACGACACAGTATGTGAGGCTCCATCACTGTGTGTCGACGTGGTGCACTGCAGCACAGGTGCCCTCAGGTACGGTGCTCTCCCCCTTTCCTTTTCACCCTCTACACCTCGGACTTCACACACAACACCACCCACTGCCACATCAGAAGTTCTCTGAGTGACACAGCCGTTGTTGGTGTGTCTCTGAGGGGAACGATCTGGAATCAGGTCGGTTATCAAGACTTTTGTCAGTGGTGTGAGCTCAACCAGCTTCAGCTTAAACACCAGCAAGACAAAGGAGATGATAGTCGACTTCAGGAGAAACATCCCCTTTCTCACGTGAGCATCCAGGGATGGACATTGTGTAGTGAGGAGCTACTACAAATTCCTGGGTGTTCACCTAAACAACAAACTGAACTGGACTGTAAACACCCAGCACTCTACAAAGGGCCAAGTCGCCGCCATCTGTGAGGAGACTAGGTCCTTTGGAGTGTGTAGGACTCTCCAGACCTTCTATGACTCTGTGGTGGTCCTCTGCCATCCTCTACGCTGTGGTCTGCTGGAGGGGGGCAGCTCGGACCGGGACAGGAGCGACTCATAGAACTGTCAGAGAGCGGCTCTGTCCTGGACTGTCCTCTGGACCCCATAGAGAAAGTAGGGAGAGGAGGATGTTATTCAAGCTGACATCCATCATGGACAACACCTCTCACCCCCTACATGACAACTGTGGGGTCCCTGAGCAGCGCTTCAGTAGCAGACTGATACCCCAGGTGTAAGAAGGAGACGGATACGGCAGTCCTTCATCCCGGCCGCGGTCAGACTTAAACGCCTGCACTACCTGGATAGTGTTGTGTTCTGTTCCGTTTTTCTCCCTCTACATCACACACTTTCTGTTTTTTTTAATATTGGTGTTTATATTATTTTATTACAAGTACTTACTTTTCAATATTTATGGTCTCAGGTTAATATATTTAAATTATGCTACGACTCTTGCTCTTTGCTCTAATTACACATTCAACTTAATTTTTTAACGTCACTTACACCGCAATAGTGTTTCTCTTATCATGGCAACCGCACCTTAAATTCTTTGTTTAACGGCATTTTACTTACGTCAGTCTAACCATATTTTCATTGTCTATTTCTTGCCTGTATTTCTGCCTTTATTTCTTTCGTGCTACTTGTTTGTGTGTTATGTGTTTGGTTTTTTTGTTTTTTTTGCGTTGCTGCTATGCTGCTACTTGTAACGACAGAATTCCCGCGTGGGATAAATAAAGTATAATCTAACACCTCACTTTAGTGTTACCGGTGCCACCCCCCCCCCCCCCCCCCCCCCTTCGCTTTTAGCCATCTTTACAGTTAGCTAACTTTACCAGACAAAACAGGAATAGGCATCAAAAGGACTATATAATGGTAATTTTAAGACATGATAGCATTGGATCTGGATGGGAGGATAACTATGGGTGATAAGGGTGGTTTTTTACGTCCTGCAATGCATCGACAATGTCTCAGGTGGAGCTACTGTCAGTGCCCCCCCACAGCACAACAGTTGCTCGACAAAAAGCTTGTTGAAAGGGCAGCCCATTTGAGCATTACCATTAAAAACAATGAGATTGACTTTCATGCTCAAACATGTCTCTCAGTCTCTCCAGCTGATTAGGGCCCCCTGACCTTACTATAGGTGGATACTTTATTCTAGAGAGAAGAAGAGGAACACAATGGAAGGAGAAAGTAAATAGTTGCACTTGAGATTGTCACTTGAATAGTGCATCAACTGACTACACTGAACTTTGTGTCATGTATAAAGTGACATGTTTTGGCGTTTTTCTCTTGCTCTCCCACCGAGGTGTGTAATGATGTAGTGCAGGGAGGACTGAAACTGACCATATGCCAGTGTAGAGTAGAAGGCAGTGTGACTGAGTCCCAGATTACACCCACAGCCCTCCTGCGCTCGTGCGCGACACACACATACACACACACACCATCACACACATTCTCATGACGGATTGGGATAATCCTCATCACTGAGCAATAGAGTCTGACATCCGTGATTCGAGACAATGACAATGATCAAGTGTGCTGGATTCAGTAGGCAGCGAGGGTTTTACCCTTCTCCTTTGGGGTAACATATTCCCACCAGAGCTACATGTTGTTTTTACATCTGGTACTCTTTATAAAAAGTCATTTGTTTGTGTTCAGTGCAGAAGGGACTATCCCATGGTTCCTTTAGCATTCAATGCTGCCCTGTCAAGTTCTGTTGCTACGGCAGAGCATTAAAGATGTGTGCGGATGAGATCCTCTCATCTACATTAATGCTACGGGTTGACATGCACATGAAACACAAAGGTCCAGGCTGAAGCCCATGCATATGTCCTAGGGGCTTTGTTAATGTATTTTATGTTGGTTTTCATTTTGTTGATTTTAGAATGTTTTTTCTGTACATGTTCCGTGTGAAGCAACAGATACAGCCCCGGGCGGGGGACATGTCCACAGTCAGCCCCCAGCCAGCTAGCAGCCATCCCGGTCAGCACTTAACTCCCGTGCTAAGGACGCTAACAGCAGTTTACTCAACTGTCGGGAAACAGACCCAGACACCCGAGTCAGAACAGCGGCCATTTGTAACGTTAAAATTAGAAACGTTTAAATTAGAAAAGAGTTTGGAGCAGAACAATGCTAGGGACGTCTGGAGAGGGCTAAGCATAAGCATCTCCGCACGGCAAAGCTGGAAGAATCCAGCCATGATGAGACAATGACTGGGCAGATGAAGCTGAATCTGTTTGTTACACAGGATTTGACTCGGCCTACCTCGTCGCCCATCACCCAGCCCCCAGCCCCTCTTACACACCTCCCCTGTGCCTCTCCTCCTCCCCCTCCCCTCTCAGCCTAGGCACCGTCAACACCCCGCATCAGCAATGAACCCACCAGGCCCCTCCTCCCCCCTCTCCCCGGATCATCATTCACCACCCCCCCCCTGCCGAGACCCTCAACCTCTACCCATCACACACCCAGTCATCCTCCACCCACTTCCTCCATGAAAGATGAGACAGGTGGAAGCAACTGAAGAGCTCAAGGCAAGGAAGCCCCGGCCGGAACGGCATCAAGCCCAAGTCTCCTCAGGGAATGGCTGACCATCTCTGGTGTTGTCAGGCACTGTATTCAACCGAGCTGAGCCTGGATAAGTCCCAGCCCTGTGAAGACTCCTGTGTGGTCCCGTACCAAAGTCACCGCGACCAAGGAGCCAAACCACTTCAGGCCTGTGCCTGACTTCTACCTGATGAAGACCATGGAGAGGATCATCCTGCGTCACCTGGACCCCTGGGGGCACACAGCTGGACCCCCTGCAGTTTGCCCTTACACGCCGCTGGGAGGGAGTGGACGACGCAGTGATCTACCTGCTGCACAGAGCGATCGTGCTTCACCTGGAGGATCAGCGGGAGCACTGTGAGAGTCATGTTCTCGACTTCTCTAGTGCTTTTATTTTAAAACACCATCCAGCCTTCGCTCCTCAGAGTTGAAGATGGATAGTGCAGGAGTGGACCACATTGGCTGCATGGACAACGGACACCTCACACCAACAGACCACAGTTGTGAGGCTCCATCACTGTGTGTCGACGGGTGGCACTGCAGCACAGGTGCCCCTCAGGGTACGTTGCTCTCCCCCCTTCCTTTTCACCCTCTACACCTCTGGACTTCACACAAACAACACCACCCACTGACCACATCCAGAAGTTCTCTGATGACACAGCCGTTGTTGGTGTGTCTCTGAGGGGATACGATCTGGAATACGTCGGTTATCAACTTTGTCAGTGGTGTGAGCTCAACCAGCTTCAGCTTAACACCATGCAAGACAAAGGAGATGATAGCGACTTCAGGGGAAAACATCCCCTTTCTCACCGTGAGCATCCAGGGATTGGACATTGTATGTAGTGGCAGGCTACAAATTCCTGGGTGTTCACCTAAACAACAACTGAACTGGACTGATAACACCCAAGCACTCTACAAAAGGGCCAGAGTCGCCCCATCTGCGAGGAGACTCAGGTCCTTTGAGTGTGTAGGACTCTCCTCAGGACCTTCTATGACTCTGTGGTGGCCTTCTGCCATCCTCTACGCTGTGGTCTGCTGGAGGGGGGCAGCTCGGACCGGGACAGGAGCGACCATAGACTGATCAGGAGAGCGAGCTCGTCCTGGACTGTCCTCTGGACCCCATAGAGAAAGTAGGGGAGAGGAGGATGTTAGTCAAGCTGACATCCATCATGGACAACACCTCTCACCCCCTACATGACACTGTGGGGTCCCTGAGCAGCTGCTTCAGTAGCAGACTGATACCCCACTGTTAAGAAGAGAGGTACGCGAGCGCAGTCCTGTCTCCCGGCCGCGGGTCAGACTTTACAACGCCTGCACTACCTGATAGTGTTGTAGTTTCTGTTCCTGTTTTTCTCCCATCTACATCACACACTTTCTGTTTATTTTTAATATTGGTGTTTATATTATTTTATTACAAGTACTTACTTTTCAATATTTATGGTCTCAGGTTATAAATTAACTTATGCTACCGACTCTTGCTTCTTTGCTATAAATTAGAACATTCAACTTAATTTTTAACGTCACTTACACCGCAATATTGTTTCTCTTATCATGGCAACCGCACCTTAAAATTCCTTTTGTTTAACGGCATTTTACTTACTCAGTCTACCATATTTTCATTGTCTATTTCTTGCCTGTATTCTGCCTTGTATTTCTTTCGTGCTTACTTGTTTGTGTGTTATTGTTTGTTTTGTTTTTTGCTGTTGCTGCTAGCTGCTACTTGTAACGACAGAATTTCCCCGTGGGGATAAATAAAGTATTAATCTAAACACCTACTTTAGTGCCCCCCCCCCCCCCCCCCTTTCGCTTTTAGCCATCTTTACAGTTAGCTAAATTTACCAGACAAAACAGGAATGAGGCATCAAAAGGACTAATACTAATGGTAATTTAAAGACATGATAGCATTGGATCTGGATGGGAAGGATAACTATGGGTGAGTAAGGGGTGAGTTTTTTACGTCCTGCATATGCATCGACAATGGTCTCAGGTGAGAGCTACTTGTCAGTGCCCCCCCACACAGCCACAACAGTTGCTCGACAAAAAGCTTGTTGAAAGGGGACAGCCATTTTGAGCATTACCATTAAAAACAATGAGATTGATCTTTCATGCTCAAAACATGTCTCTCCAAGTCTCTCCAGCTGATTAGGGCCCCCTGACCTTACTATAGGTGGATACTTATATTCTAGGAGAAGAGAGAGGAACACAATGGGAAGGAGAAAGTAAATAGTTAGGCACTTGAGATTGTCACTTGAAATAGTGCATCAACTGACTACACTGAACTTTGTGTCATGTATAAAGTGACATGTTTTGCGTTTTTCTCTTGCTCTCCCACCGAGGTGTGTAATGATGTCATTGCAGGGAGGACTGAAACTGGACCCATAATGCCATGTGAGAGATAGAAGGCAGTGTGACTGAGCTCCCAGATTACACCCACAGCCCCTTGGCCTGTGCGCACACACACATACACACACACACACATACACACACTTCCTTCATGACGGATTGGGCATAATCCTCATCCTGAGCAATAGAGTCTGACATCCGTGATTCGAGACAATGACAATGATCAAGTGTGCTGGATTAGTAGGCAGCGAGGGATTTTTACCCTTCATCCTTTTGGGGTAAAATATTCCAACCAGAGCTACATGTTGTTTTTTACATCTGTACTCTTTATATAAAAAGTCATTTGTTTTGTTTCAGTGCAGAATGAGACTATCCCATGGTTCCTTTAGCATTTCAATAGCATGCTCCATGTCATATTCTGTTGCTACTGGCAGAGCATTAAAGATGTTGTGCGGATGAGATCATCTCATCTACATTAATGCTACAGGTTGACATGACATGAAACACAAAAGGTCCAGGCTAGAAGCCATGCATATGTGTCCTAGGAGGCTTTGTTAATGTTATGTTTATGTTGATTTCATTTTTTGTTGATTTTAGAATGTTTTTTTCTGTTACATGTTTATCGTGTGAAGCAACAGATTGTAGCAATATGTCCAAGACAAATTTTCCCTCTGGGACAATGATGTGTATTCTCTTCTATTCTAACCCCCTAATTCTGATTTACATATATTTTCCAAAACTTCCGACCCTATTCCCAGTTCCTAGTCCTTCACAGAAAAACAGGATTGGGCATTTGTTCAAACATACTTAAACAGCCCGTGTTTAAATTTAGCTAACAAGTTATCGCTATCTTTGAAAGAAGTAATACAGAGCCCCGCAGAGGTCACAGAGATATTAACAGAGTAACTTTTCTTGGGTTCATTTGTGGATGTCAAAACATAGCGTGGATGCCAGCCAAATTTAGCCCCACCCACAACATTTGAGATTGGGAGGTTTGGTCTGGACTTGATCCGTTGTTGAGCAACTATGCTTAGGGCGGGCTTTATACGATGATTTACAGATGATTAACAGTAACGTAATCAATCAAATCATCAGAGAGTGCTTGGGTTGAATTTATTTACAACAAAGACGGCTGCAGCTGGAGAATTGAGATGTGTAGATTCCCTGTTTTAGAAGCTATGGACAGCACAATAATTTTAAAAGAGGAACAGAGAACCGCGATCAAGGCATTTGTCAAATGGATGTTTTTGCCTGCGTTCCTACGGGATTCTGCAACTGTTTAACATACAGTTGTGTTCAAAATAATAGCAGCCCAACATCACTAACCTCATAAATCATACTTATTGGTAGAATTGATATTTCTACATGGCAAATGACTTACTGTAAGTGTTGTAGAGTCATAGAAAATCAACATACTCAACAGTCATGACATGCATGCTGCTCATTCTGTGTAATTGAATCTGTAATTTAAAGGGGCATATTCTAAATAATTTCAATTCAATTCAATTTTATTTATAGTATAATACTTATTAGTATTAATAAGGATTTTAAATTCAAACCTGAATTTTACCGTTATAATAGCAGTGTTGTGTTCAAGGTGCTGGATTCTGTGAAAAAACAGGTCTCAATTATGGCCCATATTTAACCCGTGTAGGGTATTCTGGTCAAATTGACCCATTCAAATTTGAAAAGCGGTACATGTAAATTTTTTCGACCTGAAAATCAATGGCCTTACGTTATGTTCTGTGATGAACAAAGAAATTAATCAAAACTTCCATTTTTAATTGTGTGCTATTTGAGACTGATTGCGTTCCCTAATCATACTGTATGTTTTATCTCAATTGTTTGAAATTGCGATAAAGACCATATTTGTTAATAGATTATGAAGTAAAATTTTATTTCAGAA
>NW_022605616.1:194313-194695 GCF_008692095.1 Etheostoma spectabile | reverse complement strand
AAAACCCCAAATAAGTCACAGGTCAATTTGACCCGAGGGATACGAGAGGGTCCCAAAAATGAAGACAACACAAGGGTTAAGGAAGGAAGGAAGCAAATGTTGTGCATGCTGGTTATAGTGAATTTCACAAATACTCAGGAAAATGCGTCATTCCAGACACTGAGGAACAGCGGACTTTGATTAAAAAGTAGGAGAAAGTGGAGAAAACATAAAGAAGTGCAGAAAATTATAGGCTGCTCAAAAAAATGATTTTAAATGCCTTGAAATGGCATCCAAAGCAAACGAAGAAAAATTGGTCAACTACCATTCAAATGGATAAAAGAAAAGCCAAAAGTGCAAAGGCTCGACCAATGATCAGCTCCAGGAAAATCAAAGAAGACTT
>NW_022605616.1:193346-194303 GCF_008692095.1 Etheostoma spectabile | reverse complement strand
GTGAGTACTGTTACGATCAGAAGAAGGCTACGTGAAGCAAAGCAATCAGCTAGAAGACCCCGCAATGTCCCATTGCTGAAAGAAAAAAAAAACGTGCTGAATAATTTGAAATTTGCCAAAGGACACATTGACTGGCCAAAGGAAAAATGGCTCAACATTCTGTGGACTGATGAGAGCAAAATTGTTCTTTTGAGGTGTAGGGGCCGCAGACAGTTTGTCCAATGACCCCCATGCACTGAATTAAAGCAACAGTACAATGTGAAGACAGAAAAGCATGGTGGTGCAAAAATCATGTTATGGGGATGTTTCTTATACTAGGGTGTTGGGCTTATTTATTGCATACCAGGGATCATGGATCAGTTTCAATACATCAAAATACATGCAGAGGTCTGTTGCCTTATGCCGAAGAGTAAATGCCTTTGAAATGGGTCTTTCCACAAGAGAATGACCCAAAACACACCAGTAAGCAAGCAAAGTCTTGGTTCAAGATGAACAAGATTGATGTTATTGAGTGGCCAGCCCAATCCCTGGACCTCAATCCCATAGAACACTTTTGGGGTGACATCATAAATGCTGTTTCTGAAGCAAAACCCAGTAATGCAGGGGAATTGTGGAATGTAGTTCAATTGTCTTGGGCTGGAATACCTGTTCACTGGTGCCAGAAGTTGGTTGACTCTATGCAACACAGATGTGAAGCAGTTCTCAGAAATAATGGTTGTGCAACTAAATGTTAGTGCATTGATTCAAAGTAAAGCAAACTCTTTAGACATGTTTCAGTTCATACAGTAAATGTTTGAGTTTGTAAAGAAAATTGCAAATGCTGCTATTTTTTGAACTTCTGTAAAGGTATGACACAAACGTGATTCATTTTGGTCATGTTTGGATTTGTATTTGAAGGTGCAGTGTTCCCTATGCATTGATATTATGGAATTAAAAGCTATTCTAAGGATTGTGAGC
>NW_022605616.1:190278-193336 GCF_008692095.1 Etheostoma spectabile | reverse complement strand
TTTTTTAAACACACTGCTATTATTCTGAACACAGATATGTGCTATAGCTGATGATTGCGTTGACGCATGGTGACACGCCTCAAACCTCTCTAACGCCAAGCTTAGTTTTAGTTTAACTTTACTTATAAGTTGAATAATACAGCCCACGTCCTCCTTCATCACTTATGTTTGCCAGAATTTACTGGACATCAGACAAAACATCTATGATACCTGAATATCCTTGAATATCATTGAAACATCAGAGACCTGGCACATGGGTTACCAAAGGCAATTTGGGCGGAAGAGAGGAAAATGCGGGGGACTGCTGGTAAGGTTACGGAACCGACCAAAGCGGCCTCCAATACCAAGCATGCTACTGGCAAACATGCAATCTATCAACAACAAGATGGATGAGCTCCGCTGCCGGGTCAGCGTACAGCAAGATTGGGGAGTTGTTGTGTGTTATGTTTCACAGAGAAGTGGCTAACATCAGACTATTCGGACAGTGCCATACACTTGGATGGATTCTCGGCCAAGGACACGACTGGTATTTTGTTCAGACCGGGCAAAGGACACGACTGGCAAGTCAAAATGTGGGGTGAGTGCTTTCTCGTTAACAACTCGTGGTGCACTGACATGGAAGGGAACTCCCACTCCTGTTCATTGGTCTTCGTACATCTTACCATCAAATTTTGGCCGTTCTACTCACCACAAGAATTTCCATCAGTCCTACTCACTGCATACTGTGTACAAGCAGGAGATGAAGAGGGAGAAATCCATTGTGAGGACAGTACAGCGCTAGACGGCTGAAAGTGAGCTCATGTTGCAAGGCCGTGTTGAATCTACTGACTGGTCAGTTTTTAGTGATTCTGCTACCTTGCAGAGGTACACTGAGGTTACTGACTATGTTATATTCTGTGTAGACAACTGTATTCCCACGCGTACTTGTCGCGTTTACCCTAACGGAAAACTGTGGGTAAACAATGATGTAACTTTTAAATCTGGGTACGATGCTTGTTACAAAAACGTGAGATACGAGCTTAGGAATGCAACACCGGGACAAGATAGAGCGATATTGTTCTGAAGGGGACTCTGGGCGTTTTTGGCAAGGCCTACATGTTGTTACTAGCTACAAGGCCAAACCTACTGTCGTCACAACGTCTGCTTCCTTCCCAGAAGACTTGAACATTTTCTATGCTCGTTTTGAAGGCGCTGATGAGACACTGGCACGGGGACTATCTCCAACTGGGGATGTGCATGTCGAAGTACCTCCAATTGGGAACACACATACAGACACATCATCTCCATTAGGGAATCCGTTCAGCAGGCCAGCACATCAGGTCTCAGTCATTGACACAAGTAAAGTTTTTAAAAATAGGGAAGGCTGCTGGGCCTGATGGCATTACTCCACAAGTCTTAAAGACATGTTATAACCAACTTGCCTCAGTTTTTACTGACATTTGTAACTTGTCACTCTCTCTTTGTGTAATTCCAAATTGTTTTAAATTATCAATCATAGTTCCTGTGCCTAAGAAAATGACTGCTAGACCGGTAGCACTGACTTCTGTGATTATGAAGTGTTTTGAACAGCTTGTGAAGGCATTTATCAACATCAGCATTCCTGATGATGATGATACTGTATCCTTGGCTTTTACGTACTGTGTGTCAACACCTAGAGGGCAGGGATAAGTATGTTAGTATGCTATTTGTTGATTATAGCAGTGCCTTTAATACTATCAGACCTTTTATTTTAATTCCTAAGCTGTTAGACCTGGGCCTCTGCAATTCCATCTGCAGATGAATACAGAATTTTCTAACAGGCCGCCCCCAGACAGTTGGAATTGGCACTACATACTCAGACTCTGTAGTGTTAAACACCGGCGCACCTCAAGGCTGCTGTTTCAATCCTCTATTATATGGTCTGTACACCTATGACTGTATTGCAAAACATCCCGCTAACAGTATCGTGACATTTGCAGACGATATTACTGTGAAAGGACTGATTGACAGCAATAATGAAACTGTGTACAGGGATGAGGTAAGTAACTTGATCATGTGGTGCCCTAGAAATAATCTGTCCCTTAATGTAGGGAAAACTAAGAAGGCCATCATAGATTTCAGGAAGAACAAACTCACACATACATCTGTCTATATTAAAAACTCCCCAGTTTCTAATTTTCAATGTGTTTAAGTTCTTAGCCATCCATATTTCAGACTCCCTCACATGGTCGTTTCATGTCAGGTGTGCCATTAAGAAGGCACATCAGAGGCTTTATTTTCTGAAGTATCTCAAGAAAGAACCTTTACCGTTGACCAATTTGGAGTATATTGTAGGCAACATTGTAGTGTGGTTTGGTAGGGCTACTTTACATGACCTTAATCTTCTGACAAAGGTGGTCAAAACTGCATCTAAAATCACTGGGATTCCATTTGAACCGCTCCAACACATTTACTGGAAACACAGTACAAAGAAGGCACTAGTTATTATGCCGAATTCTAGTCATCCTGCACATTTCTCCAACCTTCCATCAGGGAAATGTTTGCAGAGCATCGCAACGCGCACATCACGTTTTAGGGATATTTTTTACCCCCAGGTAATAAGGTTACTGAATGATGGCACAGCAGGAAGGAGTGCTGTGGTTTGAACTTAGTCACTATGTCTGCTGTGCTTGGTTATTCTGGATGTTTTTAAAGTTTTTATTTGTTATTTATTATTTGATATTAAATGCTATTGTTATTCATAACTGTTACTATTGACTGGTGCTGAGAGAGTGCAAAAGGCATACTGTATTTCATTGCTGTGGTACTCTGTACTAAGATGCATATGACAATAAACTTGAACTGAACTGTATGTCACATACTCTGTAGGTTTCTCCAACTGAGTGCAGAGGCCTTTTCTTTCCTGGTTTGGTTGAAACATGTCCTATAATCACAGACCATGGAGCAGTATCAGACTCATAGTCTGACTAGAATCTGAGCATGGAGAGAATTGCACACAGCCTGTATTCAAAAACTGTGTCTTTAACAAGTGTCAAAACTATACTATATACAGTATTTATATATATATATATATATATAT